>NW_009214746.1:0-11890 GCF_000690835.1 Fulmarus glacialis
CCCTCTTCCTCCTGCCAGGTAGGCCTCTCAGGGCGCCTTACCTGAGAGGGGTGTATGTGTCGCGTTTGGCTTCATATAAGAGCCAGCCTGTCTGATCTTCCAGGTCTTCTCATCACGTGCCATACTGTCAAGATCCAGCTGCCGGAGGGGTTTCAGAAAGAGATGGTGCGCTACCTGCGCTCTGTGCAGCTCCCGGACGGAGGCTGGGGCTTGTGAGTAGCAAAGATACTTCTTTTAGTGATGGCCCCTCCAAGGTCCAGCACTTGCAGCTGCTGTCAAATCTGCCCAGGCTTAGGGAGTGGGACTCAGCAACTGAGTCACACCTCTGGGTGGTTGGACTTGCTTGTGTAGCATCCCAGGTACACCTTTTGCCACAGAAATGGCTGGAGCATCAAGTCTGGTTGCACCTCCTCTGGTGCTATATCCCAAAGCATCATGTGTGACAGGGTAGTGCAGAGCAATGTTTCTCCCTGGGTTAGTTGGGTCTCCCCTTTTCCACGGTCACCCCTGGCATCCCACTTTGCCCTGACAAAGACAGCCCTGTGCAGTGGGTTGTGTCTGGCTAATGCTAATAGTTGGATAATGGCTATGCTGTCTCTCTGTATGTGCGTGACAGGCATGTGGAAGACAAATCGACAGTATTTGGCACAGCACTCAACTACATAGCCCTGAGGATCCTGGGGCTCGGACCAGACGACCCTGACATTGTGCGGGCCCGTGTCAACCTGCACAGCAAAGGTCAGCTCCGTTGTGCCCAGCACAGCAGCCGTGGGGCTGGTACGCTGGTGAGAGAGGTCTGGCTGGACCTGAGGGCTGCGTAGAACATGGGGGCTGCCAGGTAGTGGAGGAACTGTTACTCTTGCTTGCCCTGATGGCACCTGCATTTTGAATTAATGATGGGAAAGTGTGTTATGTTTTTGTACCATTGCCTGCTTGCTCTTTTTTGGTGTCCCAGCCTGAGTGGCATCCTCCCAAACACGGGAGAAGTGAACCCTGTGATGGAGAAGAAAGCAGGGAGCTGGCATGGTTGCATTAACCCTGAAGGCTGATACTACTCTCTGCAGGAGGTGCTGTGGGAATCCCTTCCTGGGGGAAGTTTTGGCTGGCTGTCTTGAATGTTTACAGCTGGGAGGGAATGAACACGCTTCTCCCAGAGATGTGGTATGTGCCACCCTCAATGTGGAGGTAACGGGTATTGTCAGTCCTGCCACCAACCTCGACCCAGAGCTCTCCCAGGAACGGGTGTTTGCTGGGATAACTCCAGCTATGGCCTGGAACTGGGGGTGCTCAGGCTGCTTGTCAGCTGGGAGACCAGCAGCAAGGCCAGCCAGCACTGAACACTGTGCTGAAGGGAGATGCCAGAGCTCAGCCCTGTTAGCTTTACCCACGGGGTCCCTGATACATCCCTGTGCTCCCTGCCTGCCGCCAGTATCTTCTGCTCTTGTGGCCAGCCAGAACACCCCTAGCAGGACAGGACAGCCACATGTAAGGCTGCCAGCTCTAACCCTCACTTGTACCCTCTCCCATTACTCAAGTGGCCACTGGGTGTCTGAGAGGGAAAGTGTATGACCTTTTCCCTGGGGGAAATCAGGGGCTGCTGGTGCTTTGTCATCAAATGCACTTAACTGTCAGTCTGGGTCTCTGCCTTCAAAGTCACATGGGGAAGAGAGGGGCCCCTGAACTGACTCCCCTCTCTCCTCTCTGAGCTCGGGATCCTGCCTGCCCTATGTCAGCTGGACCAGGAGCGGTGTCTGCTGGCCATGGTGGGGAGGGAGCAGCCCTGGTGGGGAGGATCTGAGCAGGGCCAGGCTGTGTGGATATTCCCTTCTTTTCTCCTGCTGTACCAGCAGCAGCAGGCCTGGTACAGGGGATAGGGAAAGGCACGCCCTGCTCCAGGCATCCCCCTGTCAGCACATTGTCTTTCCATGCTGCCCTTGGCCCTCCTTATTCCTCACATTAGCACCTTCTCTGTTGCAAACAGGCTGCTTCCTACATGGTTCCCAGCCCACCCGTCCCGGCTCTGGTGTCACTGCCGCCAGGTTTACCTCCCCATGAGCTACTGTTACGCTAAGCGTCTGTCAGCAGAAGAGGATGAGCTCATACGGAGCTTGCGGCAGGTAAGGAGCTGACGCTGGTGGGGCTCCCCGACAAGGATATGTGGGTCCCTGACCACCTGCTGTGCCAGCCATGTCCTTGTGGGCCAGCCTCTGGCTTGCGAAGTGACAGCTTTCATACCCACACAGTCCCTCTGTCCAGGCAGTGGAGCCAACTTCCAGCAGTAAGCTGCCTCTGGGTGCTTGCTCCCAGCTTGCCAGGCTGATGCCCTTTGTTGTCTTGTGCTAGGAGCTGTATGTGCAAGACTATGCCAGCATAGACTGGCCAGCCCAGAGGAACAATGTGGCTGCCTGTGATGTGTACACCCCGCACAGCTGGCTGCTGCGGGTTGCCTATGGTGAGTGCGGTGTTGGCTGGGGCGGGATGGCCCTTGGCATGTGAGCCAGTGGTGGTGGAACTGAAGCTGCCTTGTACCATAGGGGCTCTTTAGGGCCTACTGCCAGCTACTGGTGTATGCCCTGCAGCTGGGATGGAGACACAGACTGTGTGATTCTTGGGCTTCTCCCTTCCTGAGAGCAGCAGGGCCTTGTGCCCAGGTCCTCGGGCCACTCTGGGGCAGAGCAGTTCCCATGCTTTCCTCAACTGGTCATCACATGAGGAGTGGTGCAGCCTGCCACAGCAAGTGAATCTGGCCACATGGGTTGGGTTTTTCACTGCATGTTCCTTTCTTCTCCTGTAGCCATCATGAATGTGTACGAAGCCCACCACAGCACCCACCTGCGGCAGCGAGCCATTGCAGAGCTGTACGACCACATCAAAGCTGATGACAGATTCACCAAGTGCATCAGCATTGGTCCGGTAGGATACTTACTGTTGATCCTTTAAAAATCTTGCCCTTTGCTCTTTAGGGACTAGCTTGTGGCCCCCAAGCCCTTTGCAATTGTGGCGTGTAACCATAATCACCAGATCTTGCTCAGGCACAACTCCTGCGGCTCCTAATGCTAAAGAGCTTAATGCTAACAGGGCACAGAAGATGCAGAGGGCATAGGGACAGCTGTTGCCCTGGTAGGGGTACCTCTCCTTGTGGTCCAGGGAAATGATCTGAGAGGAAGCTCTGGAGTAATCTCATGGCACCTGCCCCACTAACTCAGCTATGCTGAGTGACACCACAGATGGAGCTGTCGGGATTAAGCCTGGAACCACCTCTAGATGGCTTTGTGCTGGGTGGGAGGGATATATGTCTCTGGGGCTGGAAGAACCTGTATCCAGAGCAGTGACAGTGCTGTTCTCGGCAGATTTCCAAGACAATCAACATGCTGGTTCGCTGGTTTGTGGATGGGAAGAACTCCCCAGCTTTTCAGGAGCACGTTTCCAGGATCCCCGACTATCTCTGGTAAGTGCTGAGCGTGACCTATCTGGCACAGCACAGGGCTCTGATTTCTGTGGAGTGAGCACACCGTGGCTCCCAGCCCCACTTCTTGGCACTCTCACTGTGCCTGCGCTGCAGCACTCTGCTCTCTCCTTCCACAGGCTGGGCCTCGACGGCATGAAGATGCAGGTGAAGTGCTGTAGGAGTTCAGCTGTGACTGAGAGGGACCCTGGCATGCTGGGGCAGCCCATGGAATAATGGGATACCTTGTTCATCTTGGGCCTGAGCTCCTGGCATCTTGCCTTTGGTGCCTGTTGGCCTTGTCTGTCTCACTGCCACTTCCCCTGGCTGTGCCAGGAGTGAGTAGTGTCCGTCCTGCTAGTTTGCCTCTCTGTGGCTGTGAGCTGAGGGAGCAGCTCTAGGCCTCCATTGCCTTCATCCTCATGGGTCCTGGGAGAAGGGAAGGAGAAAGACAGGCCCCTGATACTGCATGTGGATTGAGCTGTGCTTCTCTCATAGTCATTGTGTCCCTCTGCTCCTTATTGCTAGCTACCTCTCCTGTCTTGGCTGTGCACAGAGCAGGCTGAAGCAGCTGTTTCATTTCCTGTTCCCTTGCTGTCCCCGAGCTGCTGCATCTGTCCCCTCTATGCTAGCATATCAGCCATGATGCTGGGTGACATAAAACTGAGACACAGAGCAGAGGGAGCTAGTGGGGTAATGCAGGAGGGATATGCTGTCCCATAGACCCCACAGCTAGGTCAGGCTGCTGCCAGCACCTGCCCCTCACTATCTACTTTCTGTCTTCCAGGGCACAAATGGATCCCAGCTCTGGGATACTGCCTTTGCCATCCAAGCCCTCTTGGAGGTAATGCACCCCTCAGTGCTACATGCTGCCTTGGGAAAATGGTCTCTCCTGGCATGTCCCCGAATACCAGCAGCTCCTACTGTGCATCCCGTCTTTCCTCTGCTGTGCCAATTCTGGCATTGCATCGTATGACTGAACTAGGCAAACACAAGCCTTCTCAGAGCGCACCTCAGCCGTGGTAGGCAGGGTGCCCAGCACAGCTGGTACAGCCCGTCTTTGCCAGCTGCTTTTGAAGCAAGAGGCCACAGTGCTGGCTGAGTGGGTCAGGTTAAACTTCCCACTTGCTGCAGTCTTGTGGTAAAATCCTGGCCCGCCCTTCTTGCTCTGCTTGGCCCCAGAGCATTGCCATTTGGCAGGGACAGTGTGCAGGTCTCCTGCTTTCCTGCATTGGGGCAGAGACAGCTGTGGTAGACATGCTTTTTGGAGGTTGGTGTGATTGCCCTGGTAAGCCCCTAACCTGATTATGCAAATGTCTCTCTCAGTGATGCCGGCAACAGTTGTTGGTTCAGTTCTCGCTGGAGAGCTTTGTAATGGAAACAGTAAGTGAAGTATGAATGCAAACCTACAGAAAGGGCCATATGAAGGGCCAGACATTAATGGCATAGATCAGCAGGTCAGCAAGGTCCCAGCACATCCTCCTGAGGGGCACATTTGGTGGCAACAACTCCTTGCTGACTGTGCACCTCTGTTTCTAGGCAGAAGCCCAGAAGATGCCTGAATTCACGTCCTGCCTCCAAAATGCGTATGAGTTCCTCCGGTTCACCCAGGTGAGCAGAGCCAGTTGATGGTGTCTCTCACATGCTGGCTATGCAAACTTGGCTGCTTCTCAGAGCCCTGTTGGATGCGTCTGTTGCCTTCTGAAGGGCTGGACTAGCAAAGTCCCAGGGACAGCCTCCTCTTTTCTGCTCCCTGTTGCTGGGAGCCATCTTTGCAGTTTGGAGAGGACCTTGGCTGGGCCCAGGGGTGTCTGGGTTGGCTGCCTGGGCTAAGAGAGGCTGGAAAACTGAGAGCTTAGACTTCTTTGCCCTTTGTCCTGTCTGGTGCTCACACATTTGAGGCACTCT
The DNA here is from genome assembly GCF_000690835.1 of Fulmarus glacialis. NCBI lineage: Eukaryota > Metazoa > Chordata > Aves > Procellariiformes > Procellariidae > Fulmarus > Fulmarus glacialis. Next base: position 5,354 of record NW_009214746.1, read on the forward strand.
TCTGGGAAACCTAGACTCCTTGGCTAGTGACTGCGTGAGCTCAGCTCCTGCTGGCCAGGCCAGTGGCTCAAGTGGGGATCACCGTCACCAACAGCTTGGTGCAGATGCAGTCATAGGTCTTACTCATGCTGCTGCCTATGGGAGCATTGAAAGCAGACGGCTCCCTGGAGCAGATGCTCCAGTTTGATGTCTTTCCCTGTCTGCCTCCCTCAGTAAAGGTCAGGTGGTGCTTAGTCCCACACAGTTCTGCATCTGCGATGGTTTCAGCCCATGGTCCTGCAGCCAGGCACCTCCAGCCTGCCCTCACTTGTTTCTTACCTTCTGCAGATCCCAGAGAACCCACCTGACTACCAGAAATATTATCGCCATATGAACAAGGTACGATGGCTGGAACTGGTCTCTGAAGGATGCATGAATGCGGCAGGGATTTGGACAGAGGGGATGGGAATGAGGGGCAGCACCTCCCCCCTTACAAGAACAGAACAGGTCAGGGGAAGGTGTTGAGCCCTCCTAACCCCTTTCCAGGGTGGCTTTCCCTTCAGCACCCGAGACTGTGGCTGGATTGTGGCAGACTGCACAGCAGAGGGACTGAAGTCAGTTATGCTGCTGCAGGAGAAGTGCCCCTTCATAGCCAAGCTTGTGCCCCCTGAGCGCCTCTTTGATGCTGTGAATGTGGTAAGTGTTGCAAAAATTAGGGCCAAGGGAAATGCAGCCAGCTAAACCAAGCTAAAATAAGAGAAGTCAAGGCCTGATAAGTTGTTCGAGCTGGTATTACTAAGCTAGTCTGATATGGCAACACCATATTTACTGTGATATAGAGCTACATATGTGATGTAATGTAATGTGATGGTCCAGATTGGGCCTGCCTGTCAATGTGGTTTGGGACCTGGGTTGTCTGCCAGCCCCATGGACTTGTGGGTCTGACCTTGTCCTCACACCTGGCTTGGGGTCAGACTGGGGTGGTACTGCTTGTGAGCCAGTCCCAACCCCTCTTTCTGCTTGTCTGGCCAGTTGCTGAGCATGAGGAACTCGGATGGAGGCTTTGCCACATATGAAACCAAGCGAGGAGGCCACTTACTGGAGATGCTGAATCCCTCAGAGGTGTTTGGTAAGGGGAGCTGTGTGCGGCTGGTCATTCTGTCCACAGTGGACTGGCCTTGCCGTGCCCTGTGGTTGCCTGGCTTTGCCCCAGGTCCTTCTGTGGGATAAGTGTACCCTGGGTCCAAGGGAGAGGTTGGCAGTGTGTGGCTCAGAAGCTCCCCAGCAGAGCCGCTGTTGCACTGATATCCTTCACCTGCTGGCAGGCGACATCATGATTGACTACACCTACGTGGAGTGCACATCGGCTGTCATGCAGGCACTGAGACACTTCTACGACAAGTTCCCTGAGCACAGAGCCCCAGAGATCAGGTGAGGCACTGAGATGAGAGTCGGGTAGGGGAGAAGACAGGCTGCAATATCCCATGCTCCCTGCCATGGCTTCTGTTGGCACAGCCCCTGCTGAGCCTTGTCGGGGGTCTTGCCTGGACCTCTGCATTGGCATGGAGCAGCCCCTGCGGTGGCCCGTGGTGTGTGCACAGCTGGGATGCTGGTGACTTCTCCAAACCAGAGGCCCCGCAAGAGGCTGGGGCTCAGCCTCTCTCAAGGAGCAGGGAATAGACTGTTTGGGATCAGGCTGGGGGAAATTGGTGGAGATCTGCCTGCCTTTTGACTTAGCAGTTGCTTTGATCTTGCAGCCAGTTGTAGGTTGGGTCCCCTGCTTGCGTGCTGGCATGAGGCAGAAAAGCACCCAAGTGGTGCACAATTTGACTCTGAGATCCTGAACAACATGGCTGCCTGTCTGCATGCTCTTGCCTCTTGAGCTCTCTAATAATGGGACCCATCAAAGCCTCAGAGGGACTGATGGATGCCCCTGATGAAGCAGCCACTGAGTTTGATCTGCTTCTGAAGCAGGTGTCTTTTTCCTGACCAGAGAGACTCTGCAGAAGGGCCTGGACTTCTGTCGCAAGAAGCAGCGAGGTGATGGGTCATGGGAAGGGTAAGCAGTGTTCCCGGTGCCTAGTTTTCCCCTGGCTGCCCCAGTGTGAGAAGGACCATGATGGCAAACATTCCTGGCTGCCAGGATCTGTGGGAAGGGCAAGTAGGAGCGGATTCTCCTCTAGCTCTGTGCTTTGCTGTCCTTTCCTCTCCCTCCAGCCCAGGCAGAGGAGGCACCTCATGCATTGCACAAGACCCAGACAACCCATGGGGGCTAGGGTGGCTCCAGCTCTGGTCCCAGAGTGTCTGCTGATGCCTGAGTGAGCTGGGAGCAGGTGCTGGTGGGACTGGGCATGGTTGCGCCATAGGGGAAGGCCAGCTGTACCTCTATGCCTGACTCTGCTTTTGCTGTGAACATGGCTGTGTCGCAGCCTGCCTCTACCTGGGGCCTTGCACCCCTTACAGTACCGCTCTCCCCTTCCTCCTAGGAGCTGGGGGGTTTGTTTCACCTATGGCACCTGGTTTGGTCTGGAGGCGTTCGCCAGTATGCAGCACATGTACCATGACGGGTGAGAAGGGGCTGTCTGGTTCCCCTGCCCCTACCTACCTCTTGGGCCGGGTCAAGACTCTGTCGTGGGGCTGGGTGGATGCCCTGGCTGCACAGGGGCTGTCCTGCCCCAGGTACTGCTCCTCCCAAACTGTGATATGACCAGGGCACTTGCTGCCTGAGCCTTGAACTCTCGGGGCAGCCCCAGCTGTCAGCAGGGCAGAGTACAGCTCCTGTTTGCAGCTGGGAAACATGGGCGTGCAAACGCTCCCTGTCCCTAGCCCTGTTGGACTCTCTGCCCCATCCTTGCAGGGCTGCATGCCGAGAGGTGGCCCAGGCCTGCCAGTTCCTCCTCTCCAAGCAGATGGCAGATGGCGGGTGGGGAGAGGACTTTGAGTCATGTGAGCAGCGCACGTATGTGCAGAGTGCCATGTCACAGATCCACAACACATGTTGGGCCCTGCTGGGGCTCATGGCTGTCAGGTAGGAGCACCTCTTCAGGCACCACCTGGCCCTGAGTGCTAAGTGAGATGGGAAATGCAGGCTGGGTTGGGTGGCGGGGCTGGCACGGGCCCTGGGCCTGGCTGGTGTGGGCCATGCACCCAACCGTGTTTGTTCATGACCTCGTTGGTCACGAGCCTCCTGCAATGAGGTACTGGCCTGCGCAGTGCTCCACAGGCCAGCGAGGCTCATAATGCCGGGTGAGGGGGGGCCAGTGCAAAGCAAAGGTCCATCTGGATCGCAACCGCAGGCCTCCAGCCTGGGAAAAGGTTGCCATATTCATAATGTCTGGTGTCTTAGGGTTGTGAGGTGCCTTCCCAAAGCACTCAGCATGCCTGGGAGAAGCTTGGGGCAGCCTGGAGGTGGTTGAGTTCCCTAAGCACATGGATGGGGGTTTGCAGATGGTTTGAATAAGAGTGCTCACATCTCCCTCATGTTTTGCAGGTACCCTGACATCGACGTGCTGGAAAGGGGCATCAAAGTGTTGATTGATAAGCAGCTGCCCAATGGAGACTGGCCTCAGGTACGTCTTCCCTCTAGTCTCTCCAAGGGATTCCCTGGTGTTGCAGATGTCCTGGGCATTGTGCAGCCATTGCAATGGTGTGCTTTCCCTCACCTGGAATGGAAGGCATGTGTGGCTTTTGGTGGGGGACTTCAGGAAGGCAATGAGCTCAGCACCGCATCCTGGACACACTGTGGTCCCCTGTCACCCATACCATCTTGCTCTCTGTCTCTCTCTCAGGAGAATATTGCTGGGGTATTCAACAAGTCATGTGCCATCAGTTACACTGCGTACCGCAATGTCTTCCCCATCTGGACGCTAGGGCGTTTCTGCCGGCTGCATCCCAACAGCCCTTTAGCTGGGCAGCTGCAATCCAGAGCCTCGGCTGAGGCAGGGAAGACTGTGCAGGAGGCCTCGTCTGCCTGAACCGGGCCATTGCAGATGCCATGGCCTCTGAATTGTCTTAAATATCAGCTGCTTCCTGGGGCCGTGGTGGTGTTTCCTGCATAGGATATCTAAGTGCTGATCTTAACACATGGACCGCTGCCTCTGCCAGGGAGGAGAGCTGCCGTGGTGCTACAGAGTCTCTGCTTTCTGTTGAACCTCTTCTAAAAATCCACTTTTAAAGGCTTTTCCCAGGTATATCCTCCCTCAGAGGACGGGGAGTGAAGTGCCTTTTCAGACCAGTTTGGTGATCTGAGAAGAGAAAGCTGCCAAACTGTGTTGCATTACGCATCTAGACAGACTGTCTCTCATCCTGGGTAGAGCAAGGCTGCGTTTACCTTCCCCTCGTGCTGTCCATGTTGGCTGTCTATGGAAAGAGGGGGGGGTTTGGGGCCTCCCCTGTGCCCAGCATCATGATGGGGTGCACTGCACAATCTGTGCTGAGCTGGCCTCTGTGCTATGCGTGCCAGTGACTGCCTTTGAAGTGCTCTCTGCTCTGGAGCCTGTGCTGAGAGGGGAAGGGCACCTGTCCTCCCCAAGACAGATGTGAAAGAGGAGTGCTTTGCTCAGCTTTCTTACTGTTCTCTCCCCCCAGCTGGTGGCACCTAGCTTCCCAGAGCCTCACAGGTGAAGTCACCAGCATCATTCCCACTTTGAAAAAGGGGAATCTGAAGCAGAAAGCACTGAGGTGGTGAGCGTCAGGGCACAGCCTGGGTCCCTGGGCTCCAGCTTTCCCCCAGCACAGCAGATGCCTCTCTGTTCAGGCTATGGTACAGTTGGGCATTCACACTTCGTTGTCAGAGTTGGAAGTCGCATTGACTGACAGGTTAATAAATTGCTAATGGTGTTGCAAGCGGAACTTAACTGTGTGTTGGTCTCCTTATGGTCTGCCCCAGTGTGTGCCCCAAGCGGAGGGGAGCTTGCGCAGCAGTGTCCTGTAACCTGGCATGGGTCAGCTGTCCCCAGTGGTATGGGCACCATCTCCACCAACAAGCTTGGAGCTTGTGCCTGCTTTGCCCTCCTCCAATGCCTTTGGCCCCAGAAAAATATAATCAAGGAAGCAGCTGACTGAAGGGGAATGATCACTTCCCTCCACCTGCTGCTTACACTCATGCGAATAAGCCCAGTGTGCAGTTGGCTGCACTCTCTTGGACTCATTGCCCACCAGGACCCCCAGTCCATTTTTGCAAAGCTGGTCCCCAGCCAGCTGGCCAGCCAGGCAAAATACTGTATTTGCCTGGGTCTAACTTCATAGAAGAACCACAGAATCATAGACCTTCGTGTTCAACCCATTTCTCCAGCCTCTGAGAAGTGGCTCCGCTCCATACCATATCCTTCGCCTGTCCAGAGTGGTAGGGTCTGCAGCCTTGCTGAGCATCTGCTCCATCCTCTTGCCCAGGTTGTTAGCTAGAAAAGCTTATTTAAGCAAACTCAACCTGGGCCGTTTTGACAGCCCCGTTTGCCTTTTCCAAATTCTGGACTCCTTTACACCTGTCTGTGATACTACTCTGCATTTAAAGCACCTCCATATTCTCCATTACAAGCAGGAACAGGGTTTTGTTGTAGTTTTGATTTTGTTTTGGTTTTAAATCATTGTAGGGGAACTTGACAAAACCAGTGTCCTTTCAACATGTTATTTTAAGTTTGGTTTTTTCTTTTATTGCATACAGTTTCTTGATACCTAATGCTCTGAGCAACATGGTGTCCCTAGAAGTGCTGCGAAGAGGCTGTTTTATCACTAAAATCCCATTTTCATTATAAACACTTTGGTTGGTAAGGGGCCAAAGATTGTGACGTTAGATACCAGTTAGCTGCATTTATGCCCTGTACGGATTCTTTTGTTTCCATCTTTGCACAAGATCAGAAGCAGGGAGGGGCAGTTTCTAAGCTTTCTTCTAGCTGAATTGGGAGATTCAAGTGTCATGCAGTCGTGTATCTTGGGAGGATGTGGCTGTTTGGATTTCCACCTAGGTTTTGGCTTGAGAACACATTTCCCTTTAACCAAAGAATACTAAGGCTACCTTGCAAATTTCATAACCATAAACTGCTGAATGTAATTTATTTTCTGTCCTCCCTTGGGGTTCCAGGAACTCTTCACTTTCCTTCAGTTTCAGAGCAGGAAAATGTTCCCTTTGCTTTGCAGTGGGAGGATCATGGTGAGTAGCATTGTATCACATAAAGCAGAGATACTGAGCAGCAAATAGGTCCTCTCTAAAGGTAAAACAACCCTGTTAGCTTGGGGTTTCAGGCTGAGCTTTGTGTTTTGTCTTCTTTCTGAGTGAGAGGCAGAAGGGGGGATCATAGAATATCTCAAGTTGAAAGGGACCCATAAGGATTATCAAGTCCAACTCCCTGCTCCTTGCAGGACTACCTAAAACTAAACCATATGACTAAGAGTGTTCAGACACTCCTTGAACTCAGACAGCTCTTTCAGTACCCTGGGATGAATCCCATCAGGCCTGTCCTGGTTCTGGCTGGGACAGAGTTAACTTTCTTCCCAGTAGCTGGAGAGGGGTGCTGTGTTTTGGATTTGGTATGAGAGGAACGTTGATGGCCCATTGATGTT
>NW_009214746.1:12439-14637 GCF_000690835.1 Fulmarus glacialis
CCCCGCTGGCCAATGGGGGCATGGCCATATGCTGGCATGGCCAATGCTGGCCATAGCATGTGAGGTCATGCTCAGTATATAATTAGTAGGCATGGTCTGGGAAAAGAAGGGGCTCTTGCAGTTCGGGACATGCGGGGCGTCAGTCGGCGGGTGGTGAGCAGTTGCATTGTGCATTGACTGCTTTGTATATTCTATTATTGTTGTTATCATTGTTATTATTACTGTTCTACTTTGTTTTATTTCAATTTGTTCTACAGGTTTTATCTCAACCCATGAGTTTTCCTACTTACGCCCTCCCGATTCTCTCCCCTATCCTACTGGAGCGGGGGAGTGAGCGAGCGGCTGCATGGGGTTTAGTTGCTGACTAGGGTTAAACCACAACAGGCCCCATAGACTTATGCGCGTCCAGCTGGAGCAGCAAATCTCAAACAAGTTCAGAGTCAGCTGGGAGTTTATCATCCCCCCCAGTCTTCCGACACAGGGCTCCAGGGGTCCCAGGGTCCATCATCGGTGCTAAAGACAGAGGCGAAGGCATTAAACGTCTCCGCTTTGTCTACATCCCTATTGTGAGGTGACCAACCTCATCAAGCAATGGACCAATGTTAAAATGTTAGGAATGAGGACAGTCATTTGGGATCCAGGAGACGTGATGTCAAACCCTGCTTCCCAGCAGCTCTATCTGGCCAGGCTGATCTGCTTTCCTTGGACAGATCTCAAAAGACATAGAAGTGCCTAATTCTCATGGAGTTCACAAGTCATCTGGATCCTCAAATACCTGTGGGGCTTTGGACCTAGTTTCTGCTCTACACTTGAAATGGGATTTAATAGCACTTTCTTATCCCCTGATTTTATCAAGACAGATAAGAGAGACAAAGACCAAAAAAGTCACATGACAATCCAGACGTTTGATACTTAAGTAATACTTCTCTCATACTGGTACTTAAATAGTACTTTTTTCATGCTGTCATCGTTTTTTTTGCACGTGGAGTTAGTTTGCAGTTTTCTCTGTTCATGCGGCTGCTCTAGTTGTCCTTGAACCAATTTCCAAAATAGTCCTCATCAGTTTAAAAAAAAGACTGGTTTTCTATCAGGAGTTAGGAAGCTGGACTTGTTTCTTCTTCAGGTCAATGGCAGTCAGCTTTTCTAGCAATGTGACCAGATCATTGCCACAAACAGAACCAACATATCTTGCTCTAAAACTAATTTGGTTTCTATGTTGAGTACAAAACTGTAATTATGATTCCTAAATAGAATGTGAAAGCTGTTTCCTATGCATGAGATAAAGGCCATTTTAATGGATTTTAGATCTTGATGGTGTCAGTTAATGTTTTAAAGCTGTCCTAGACACTCCTGTGGTTTGAAGCCTCTTGGCTGTCAGCTCAGTTTTTTCATGTGTCTGACAAGCAGGTCCCTGGTTGAGCTAGGACAGTGACATGACTTTGGAAATGACAATCTTGGGGCAGCTGGTATCTTAAATACCAACTGTGAGGTACTCTTAAGGTGTCATGACTCAAAGGCCGGGCTATGCCAAGCTGGGAAACTGGACACTACTTCTGGGCTAGAGCGCTATTGATGAGTGGCCGCTTCAGAGCTTGGCTCTGATGTGGGTAAGGACTAGGTTGAATTCAGGTGGGAGAACAGACACAGAGCCTCGGTTTTGGTGGGGCTGAGGAGGGGCTGCCAAAGGAATGTCGGAGCCAGCATCAACCTTGAGTCCTGGCTACTTCTGTGCTGGAGACCCATGTGGTGTGTGGCCGTTTCACAGCTTGGCTCTGATAAGGGTAAGGGTTAGGTGGGAGAAGAGACACAGATCCCCGGTGTTGGTGTGGCTGAGGAGGGGCTGCCAAGGGAAGGTGAGGGACAGTGGAAGGTTTCAGATCTGGCTACTTCTGTGCCTGAGCCCCATGTGGTTGGTGGCAGCTTCGGAGCTTGGCTCTGCTGAGGGAAAGGCCTAGGGTGAGTTTAGGTGGGAGAACAAAGAGCCCTGGTGTTATTGGGGCCGAGGATGGGCTGCCAAGGGATGGTGAGGGCCAGCATCAAGCTTGAATCCTGGCTACGACTGTGCCTGAGCCCGATGCAGTGGGTGGACGCTTCGGAGCTTGGCTCTGATGTAGGTAAGGACTAGGTTGAATTCAGGTGGGAGAACAGACACAGAGCCCCGGGTTTTTTGGGCTGAGGAGGGGCTGCCAAAGGAATGT
>NW_009214747.1:0-251 GCF_000690835.1 Fulmarus glacialis
TGGAACCAGGGGCTCACCTGGGAAAATATTTTCAGCCCCTGGTCCCCTTTATTCAGAATCCTTTCCCATCATAAGTAGATCAGCTGCAGGTGGAATTTGCTGTGGCTGAATCACAGCAACTTTCTTATTCTCTGGACACTCATTTTTCCAGTGTCCTTGTTTCTCACATACAGCACATTTATTGATCCCTAACGGAGTGGACTGTTTAAATATATTTCCATATCCTCTAGCTCTGCTCCTTCAGTACCCTA
>NW_009214747.1:404-9546 GCF_000690835.1 Fulmarus glacialis
AAATTATTTAAAAGAATTTGAATATCTTGCCAATCTGAATTATTTTCAATAATTGTTCGAAAAGATCTATATACTTTTTCAGGATTTTCCTTATATAATCCTTCCAATTCTTTCCAATTCATCAAATCAGAAGTTGTAAATGGTACTTTTACAAATACTGGCTCCCCCTTGGACCCACAGCCTGACAAAGTGGTGCCAGCAGTACAGACCCTTGTTGGGTTCTAGTCCTGCCAGCTATCGGACTAAAAATATTGCTTCCTCTTGTTTCTGTTTTAAAGGTTTTATTCTTACTTGGTGGTACCAACATTTGTGGATCTTCCTTTTCCTTCCCTAGTTTTAAACATCGCTTTCCTATGCTACAAGCAGAACAACAATGTGCTTTTTGTTCCTTATATTCTATCATCATCATCATTACATTTGAATCTAAATCCAAAAGTTTACATTTTTTCCGAGTTTCATGATCATTTCTTAAAGCAAAAAACCATATCTACATAAGGTACCTCATCTCATTTTCCCTGTCTTCTACAAAATAATATTAACTGCAAAATAGTATTATATTGCAAAGTTCCCAATTCTGGCCATTTTTCTTCATCTTCTAATTTATACATTGGCCACCACCTAGTACAATATTCAATCAGCTGATTCTTCTTCAGGGGATCCCCTCCAAATTTTCCCCAATGTTTAATGATGCATCCTACTTTTGATGGTTGAGCTCCCATACCTTTACCCAAAAAGAACGTTCTTAACCACGATTTCATATACTCCAGTCGTCACGTCAAACGCACATGAATGTACCGGTTTACCCTTGGCGCCTACAGTTTCATATACTCCAGTCGTCACTGTAAAACGCATGTGAATATACCCTTTTACCTTTGGCCACAATTCCTTACCAAATGCATGCTCCTTAATATTATATTTCAGTACAATATCTCATCTACCTTAGCGTTGCACCGTTGAGTCGCTCGCCTGCTCTGGTAGGGGAGAATACTCACGGAGTCCCCGATCAAAAGGTCGGTGCGCGCTGGGGTCCAGAGAGCAGTGTTTCCCCACCGAGAGCCGGCAAGTCGATCCTGGCAAGGCTTCACAACAGTTCCATCTGGGGTGCCAAAAGCTGTTGTCCGAAAAGCTGATTCGTGCCCGGCGTGCAAGTAACCAATTCCACGCGCTCAGGAGAGATATTGTTTTATTCAGGCCTGGGTGCTTGGTGGACGTGCCACAAACCAAGCACACCTGGTCTAATCACCTTTCTGTCTATATCCATGCTTCTCATCTCTTTTACATATTCATTAAGTTTCCAGGAACTAATTATAATATTACATCATCCTAGACACATGCGCACTAAAGTCTTTAGGGTCTTCTTGAGGGTCTCGAGTGGTCTCTGGTGGTCGGCAGGGTAACGAACTCTTCATGAACCCGTTCCTTTTTTTCCTTATAAGGTCAAGGTTTGTCTCCAAGCCATGTCTGGACCACGTTCATTTACAGTTCTTAATTTTAAGGTTAATCATTACTAGGGTCTAACAGTGCTACACACCTGCAAACACAATACCTGCTAGTTACCTAACTCCTAAGCAACAAGTCTTCACTGTTTAGAATTAAAGAAGCGAGCAGTTATGGAATAAGAGGTTCTGTAACAGACTATACCTACTGCATCAGCACTTTTCCTTTGTTACTTGGACTAGTTCTCCTAAGTCTTTTGTACTGATTCTCTGACTTTGTTGAAATCTTCCTTTCAAAAATTCATGATCTTACTGTAAAATTTTGATTTTTTTCAGCGTTTACTCTCAAGCAATTACTTTACCTCTTAATATTCTCAGTATTGATCTGAATCAAATCTAAAAGAACCCCCTACCGTCGTCTTCAAGCACCACTTGATTTCTCCAACTTAAGTATTAAATCTTCAGCAAAATTTAAATACGTTTTGGATATTGCATGCCCTGCTGTGCTCCCTTTGCGGTTACAGACTAGGAAGAAGTCCCGCTAACCTTTAAGCTCTGAATTACTTTCTCCATTTCAAAATGTCTCTGTCTATCATGGGAGTCCATAGTAGATTTCTTTACTTTACTCTTTCAATAAAATCATTATTTGACTATGTCTATTTCCAGTGCTCCCTCAATGTGCCAAATAGGCACAGATGTGTTTGGTAACTGACGTGCTACTCTTCACTTTCTCTGTTCTTTTGTCCTGTTTTGAATAACTCTCTCCTGCTGATTTTCAGCCCTTGTGCAGATGACTTGGTTTACCTTTCTTGTGATCTTTTGCTGCTGTCCTCCATTGATCAGGTTTCAAACTGTCCTCAACAGACTACAAAGCCAGTGTACAAAAACAGCTTTCCTCTTTCATGAGGTGCCAGCAACAATTAAGATTTACTTTACAGTTGAAGATGCCCATTCCTCTTCCCAAGCCATGTGGTTTTTCCCAGGGTGCATCTGCCACTGCCTAAATCTTGACCATGAACTGGAAAAACTGGTGAGAGCTTTACGCAAATTGTTGGTGATTTCTGTGGCTGGTTAATTTCTTTATTCGTGCATGTCTAAGCATGACCCAGATTGTCCTTTGCCTGTCTACTTCCTCCTACAGCTCTCCCAACTGCTTCCTGAGTAATTCTACTTATGAGCGTACCTCTAAAATCCAACTTAATTTCAAATAAGAATGAAACAATTCAGGGTGAAGGAAAAAGGAGAAAAGTTGTTTTCTTGATAAAGCATTTAGTTTTGCTGGTTTGTCTGCTGTTACTATTTATTTTTACTGTGGTTACACAATAAAAATACAAAAGATCAAGTTAGAAATGCCATATTTTTATTTGAAAATGTTTTTCAGTTTTTCAAACATTGCTAGCTTTTGCTTTTGTTTTGCTAGGTAAGTAAATGACTCCTGCAAGGTATTCTGATTTCAGTAGAAGAGTTTTGTGGAGGTTAACATTCTGACAAAGTTTTTCTGACTACATCTTGCTACTACACATATTCCTCCTACACCTGCTGCTGAAATAAAATAGCAGCTCTGGGGAGTATTGCTTAATTGTATCTCTATTATTTTCTTGTTCTCACTTCTTTTTCTAATTCCAAATCATAGTCTTACATTAATCTGAAAGCTCTTAAAAAGAGCTTGAAAATGAAAAATACATAATTGTTCTATCAATTAATTTTCTTTTCTCCACTTAGGTAATTGTATAGCCTCCAGAATGATGATATGACAGGACCTTTCTAGTTCTACACAGTCATTAGAAAGGGAATTTAACTGTAATCCCTGTCAACTTCAGGCTATCACTGAATAGAAACGTGGTCTTGTGTAAAACATGCCTTGGAACAAATTGGATGTGACAAGCAAGGAGGATCAGTAGATTACAGTTTTGAAATTGTAAGAATGGTTATACTATAACCTGCACTCGTTACAAACTTTGCTAGGACAATGGATGAGTCAAGTGTCATTTCGCGTTCTCTTCACTCTCTTCATCTAGTACAGGAAGCATTAAAAATATAATTTCTAACAATATCATGTCAAGCAAAACAGAATGTAATAATAGGAAATTACCTTTTCACTTTTCTGTAGTTTGATTGGCTGCTTATTATAGTCCTGCCTAGTATTTCAGTGAAGCTGTAAACAGGTAAAGAACTACAGTGCCAGCTAACCATGTTATTAAACAGGTCAAGCATCATGACACACTTAAGTCCTGTTCTTCTATTTTTCTCTTGCAGCATAAATGCTGGAACAGAAACTGTGAGAGACAGATATTTGCCCTTTTTGTCCTTAATTGGATCATAGGTAAAATTGTGTTTTAGCTTTCCTTCAGGTTCAGAACAGTTAATTTGTGATTTCTTTTCACCAAGGAAATTGAACCAATGCACCAAAACTAGGCATTACTTTTATTGCCCTCTGTGATTAAAAATAAACACACTAGATATAGTTAATATTTCTATCTTTATATAGTGCATATAAATTTTACGTATAAACAAAATAACATTACATATAGTACAATCTTTCCTATGATCCTCAAAACCACAGGATTCTTCTTTAATCCATGCTACATTATACAGTGATTTAAGATACTTTTATTAGCTAATCTAATTTTCCATTACTTTATCACTCCCAAGGTCTGGTAGGGACTCTCCAAAAGACAAAGAAAACAAATAGTCTCTTAACCTCTGAATTTCCATCATTTTAAGCATGCACATAACTAATAATCATGCAAAGATTATTATTGCCAAAGAATGTTAACGGCAGGCTCATATGTAACAGAAAGTAAGGAACAATGAAAAGATACAACATACTTTATTCAGAGATATAGGACTGTGATTCTCCAGGCATTAATGTAGATTTGTATATACCTCATTGCTTGGAAGTATGAATCTTACCCAGGTGGTATGACAGCACATGATGAGATTTTTTCCTCAAATTAGGCAGGCCACACAACTGAATATTTATGTTTCATTTATGCTGGAGAAGAACAAACAATACTTGATCCCACATAAATTCTTCCAGGACAAAGTTACCACTTAAAACATTTTTTTAATAAATTTGAGTCAGGAGAGTAAATTTGTACTGCTTCAATGCTCTGTGTCATGTGAAAACGATGGGCTTTTGTCCTTAGTAGGTATAGATTCCAAAACTCGTGAGAAAACCACAGAAATCTCTTTCATACATTAGGCTATGAATATTCCCCAAATTTAATCAAATCCAATTTCAAACAGATCTTTTCAAGGTTGAGAAAACTGTGATACACATGATTTTTTTCTTATTTCCCAGTGCTTACCATAATAGGGTATGTTACTTTTAAAACATTCACACCTGGGTAAAAACACTTAAATCACTACACGTTTCATAAAAGACAGGGTCTTGCTCCTTCTCTGTTCATAATAATTGTAAAACTCTTCTTGACTGAAACAGAAACAGGAACAAGTAGAGCTACAGCTGGTTGGAAAGTAGTAGTCACTTTCCACTGAGAATTTAGTGTACTGTCTTGTGATATTCTAGGTCTAGCAGGTAGGTAAACTAAGCTTCCTGCATGGATTGATGCAGACTAACGTGTTTCCACAAAAAAAGACATTAAAGAAGCTGATGACATTGCTATGAATTTGGTTTAAAATATCGCTCCCAGGCATAGTGCCAGGTTCGAAGCTAGTAATCTTTTACGTTCTGCTAAATTATAATATCTTAAGTGCGTTTTAAGCAGAATTGCTGACACAACCTTGATCAAAACAGGCTGAAATGCATGGCTGTAATACAGGTGTGCAAACGTTTCCATTAGCATAAATGTCTTCTGCAAGACAAGCAAAACAAAACTCTCCATTCACTGAACATGGCACAGTTTGTGTGTTTTTATCATCTGTGATTTATGAAAAAATCACATTAAAAATCTTTCCAAAAGAAAGCAAATGACTTAAAAATTGAAACCACGACTCAAGCTCAGATGACCAACTCTGGTCATGATTTCTAGTCAGGGACTTAGAAGCAGATCTAACAAGTTTCCCATGGTTGGCTCTAAAACACCAGCTTTCTTACGATTCTCTGGATCTTATTCCTCATGAGTGAGTGAAGAAACTTTGTTCAGTTAAGTATACTTAGCAGAGATCCAGATACAGAGTAGTATCACAAACTTAAACTAACTGGGACTTCAGGTATCATAACTGTAGCATGAGGGAAGTAAAATAAATGCTAAGCAGAGGAGGTACAAAAGCATATCAATAGCAAAGGTTGCTACCACAACCTACGCTAAGCCCCCTTTCCCAAAGCCCAGTTTTGAGAGGTACTAGGAAGAAACAAGTCTGGGATTCCCTGAACCACTGCCATTACCTGGACTCCTGGAAGTTTATTTCTTCCAAGTAGGTTCATTCATTGCTTTTCCAGTCATATCTGATTCCGCCAGCCTGCCCCTCACCTGGAAAGCCTAAGCACAGGCAGGCTGTGAACCTGTTGATGCTCTCACAGGCCCCTGCAAGGTGCCTTTGCACTTTGGCAGTTTGCTTCCAGCTCCATGTTTCTTTACTGTGAAGCAACCTCGTTTCTGGCCTCCATCATGCATGCAGGGTGACTAGGATCTTTTGGCCATAAACACAACTTCAGCAATATATACCAAGCACATTCGCTCTTCAAGGCATTTCTGCTCATATTCCTGAGCTTCCAAGAAGAGTAACAAACTTACATCCTCCCCATGTGGCATAAGCGATCACTGTGTTACGTAGGATTAGACAGGTAGGCTGGGTTTCAGAACAGGGACTTAATTTTGTTTCCTGATGGGATATTTCAGTTCCGAAATTTTTTCCCAGGTCTGTCTCTTAATCAGTTTATGCCTCTTTACCCTTCTCTTTCCCCTTCTCCCCCACTCTATCTTTCAAAGAAGAGGAAAATTCACTCTGCTTGTCTTGTGCCTTGAACCCAGGTATGCCACTGTGTAAACAATGTCTATTAAACTGGTAGACAGTAACACAGCTGTTGTAATATAGCTGCTGTTGCTGTTACCACTATTAATGCAACTTAAAAAACCAAATGGATAAAAAACACCACCTAAGGCAGAAAGTGAAAATGAAGTCATTATTTGTAATTTTTTTTCTCTTCAACTGTAGAATATGTATCTGCCAAAAAGATTTTACTGATCCCCTTAAAATTATGTTCAAAGTTCCTGATCTGCCTTTTTGCTGCGATACGAAAGTTCCAGTGGCACTCCAAATGTTTTCAGGAAAAGCTGTTTACTCCAAACTGGATTAAAAAATATTCATCTTAGAATGACATAAAAAAATATTCAAAATCTATTTTATGTGATACATTTTAATTAGTTGGCTGTTTCTGCAAAAAGCAGTGTCTGCAATTTCTGCATGTGTTGCAGTTCAATTTAATATGCTGCAGAGTTGTAGCCTTCCTATATAAAAATGAACTATGTGATATATCCAGCAGCTTAGGTAACAGGAAGGACAAAACCAGCCAACGTCAAACATTTATAATTGTACATTTTGTGGCATTGATTGTAGAAGAAACTACCTCAAAGCAGAAAATGATTACTAGGTTAGAGAGGCTTGACAGTTATTTTAAGCTTTGACCTTCAAGAAGGTGCACGGATGAAAGCAGGCATGGTTCTAGGATATGATAACAATGACTTTTAATAGAAATTGAGGGATTGGAGTTGAAAGTAACTGTTCAAGCAGCATGGTTAAATTCACTATTTTTTAAAAAAATATTTTTAGTGGTGAAAAAATATGCTATCTGTTTGACGTTTCATTTATCTGATTTTTGGAGTTGTGTCCCTCTAATCTGCCACCAATGGTCTATATTTTCAGTTAGCACTACAGCAGAAGGAGGAGGGTGTCCTGGCCTCTAAAAGCAGCAGGCGAGAAGCAGAGTTCAGAGAAAGTAGTGGGTAAATCCATTATTACAAGCGGGAAGAAAGATTAGCCCAGTCTCCATAATAAAATTTTATTCTTAGTTGTTTATAAAAACTTGTCCTTGCCAAATTGATATGAATTGAGTTGAAATTTTGAGTGGCCGCTCAATTTTTGTCTTTTTTCTAGACAACTTCAGCAAAAAGTATTTAATTTTATTTGTGTAAATAAGTACTATAATTTACTCATGTTAAAAATCATGGTGGCTCTTTTCTTAATCACTCTACTACTTTGGAGGATGGATGTGGAACTTGGCAGTGTGTTGGCCTTAGTGGAAGTAATTATGCTTTTAGTCATCTTTGGGAAAAGTAACCCATATTTAGGCAAGTGCATAAGTTACTTAAAAACAGGTATTCATACCCTTTCATCATATTCTGTAGCTAAATTTTTCAATTTCACTCTTATTGTGTTTTCTTTTGCTTTCTTACAGCCACTAAGATCCTGTTCACGACAGAACTGGTCAACTGAACATGCTCTAATGCAAATACAAATGAGACTGCCTTCTTACAACTGTTCCACAAAACCCAGTTTACCTGGCCTTCAGGACTACACATGGGAGCTCCCCTTTCTTTTGCTAACACAGAATAGTTGTTTTTGGGAAGGCATCTGGCAAGACTGAAAAAGAAAGAGAGGTAGACCAATAGTGGTGATTAGCTGGATGACAGGTTAGCACAAGGAGCAAAAGGCTGGGAGTGGATCCAGTGGTCCCAAACCAAACTGGTCCAACCTGGAACTGGAGCAAAGGGGAGAATGTAAGGGAGGAAAGCGTGTGGCTACAGGAGTGTTTGAGCTTTCAGAACTCTGAGGACAAAAAGCTGAAACCAGTTTCAGGGCGAAACGGTTGGGCTAAACACATGTAAGTAGGGGTTGCTGAGAGGCTGGGTTGACACTAAGTATCTAGCACTTGTTTGACAAGGAGGTTGCCGAGACTGTGACTAGTTGGGCAAACATATTGGAATGATATCAGGTGGATAGAGACTGAATGGGTTCTGACAGGGAGAATTTCAAGTCTCCATTGGAAATGAAAGAAAGGTAGAATAAAGAGCCAGCAGTAAGAAGTTTGTTGGATGAACAAGCAGATTAAGGAAAAAGAGCAGGTATAGATGAAGGGAAATGTGTTGGCTTAACAAGGATACAGGAATGAAAATGGGAAGAAAAAGAACCTATAGAGTGAGAGAAGACTAGGACTTTGTCATGGTTTAACCTAGCAAGCAGCCAAATACCATGCAGCCGCTCACTCCCTCCCCCCCCTCGCAGTGGGATGGGGAGAGAATCGGAAGGGTAAGAGTGAGAAAAACTCGTGAGTTGAGGTAAAGGCAGTTTAATAGAACAGAAAAGGGAAAATAATAATTATAATGATAAAATATACAAAATAAGTGATGCACAATGCAATTGCTCACCACCCACGCTGACCGATAACCAAGTAGTGATCGGTACTTCCTGGATCCCGCCTACCATTCATATACTGAGCATGACGTCACATGGTATGGAATACCCCATTAGCCAGCTGAGCTGGCTGTCTTGACTATGTTCCCTCCCATCTTGTGTACCTGGCTCAGTCAGTAGGCATGGGAGCTGTCCTTGGACTAGGAGGGTACTTAGCAACAACCGAAAACATCAGTGTGCTATCAACATTCTGCTCATACTAAATCCAAAACACAGCACTAGGAAGAAATTTGACCCTATCCCAGCCCAGCCGAAGACAGCATCCACCCCTTATTCTATACTATTTATGTCATGCCTAGCTCTCACATTTTTTTTCAATACATTTCAAT
>NW_009214748.1:0-66157 GCF_000690835.1 Fulmarus glacialis
GGGCGGCAGGGCCCCGCGCCCTTACCCCACAGCAGCGGGGAGGCGGCTGCGGCGTGCCGCATGCGCCCCAGCCCGATTGCCCTTGCTGCTCCCTGTCCTCGGCCCCCCACGCTGCACAAGGCCCACTTACTTACCACGCACCTACCTAAAAAGCTGAGCGTGGCTGGGTACCACTGCTGAACGCTGCCAGTTTTTAATTTGGGTTTTTTTTTGGTGACAGGTTACAGATGTGCCATCCGAGGAAGGTCACCTCTCAGAGCAGGAACGGGAGTCACCCAAGACAGAGCATGACAATGTCTTTCTCATCAGGGCGCAAGGATTCCCCTTCTCGTGCACCGAAGAAGATGTGCTTAGCTTTTTTGATAGTATGGGAGTTAATTTTCCTGCGTAACTGTTAAGTGTGGCGTTATGGAACCCAATAGTTAATTATTAGTTAACAGAAGAAAAACTTAAAGATCGTTAGCCAGAGAAAGATGAGTTTTTAATATTGCGGCAAAATTATTTGTGATTTACACATATAAAACAAATAACTTACAAACTGCTGCACAATGAGTCAAAACTCATCCTTATGGCATTTTATATTTCATTGAGCAAGTCTTTCCCTTCTTAGTCGGTGTCTCCACAGTAAAGGCAATCCAATTCGAAGCAGTTCCTTTCAAGACCATTATGGTTGGCTTTTTCCCCAACTCCCCTCTTTTAAACAAACTGGAGTGGTTTTTACTTACTAGTTTAAACTTCAGTGTTGATTTCTGATCCTATTTAATAGGCTTGTGCATACCTTGGCAGGGCTGATCCCTCCGTGCTGTAATATTACGATGCATCCATGAGATCCAAGTTCTTAAATGGTTTAATAACGGGCCAAACTAAATCAAGTCAGTTAGAAGTCCTAGGGAAGAGGAACATATAGCAGGCAGAGTACAGCTATAGAGACCGAAAGACTACAGCATTTGTTCTTGATTTCAAATAACTCAGAAACAATTAAGTTGACCAACAATATGAGAATATATATTATTCAGTTATACAGCTGTGGAAGCTCATGGATGTCAAAACAGTTTCTTATCTGTGATAAGCATTGTGTGTTAGAGTTGAGGTTAGAAATAGCCGTTTCCTATTCTTTGTTTCAAGACAGTACTTTGCACTGCTGAGAGGGATAGCTCTATGTAGCGTATTCAGTTTTCATCTGCAATTCTAAGACCCCCATGTTGGATACAGTTGCGTATGTTTCTGTATCGTGTGTTCCTTGATTTCTAGGCTGTAGAATTCGAAATGGTGAGAACGGCATACACTTCCTCTTAAACAGGGATGGGAGACGCAGGGGGGATGCCTTGATCGAGCTGGAGTCAAAAGCGGATGTCCAGAGAGCCTTGGAAAAGCACCTGAGATATATGGGCCCACGCTACGTGAAAGGTGGGTTTGAAACGACAGAAGTTACGTTGGAAGAAAACTCATGATAAAAGGAGTAAGAACTGCTTGAATAATAAAGCAGGCTGGTGTGGAGAGGTGCAGGATGTGGAACAGAGCAGCAAATTAGCCAACAAGGCACCATTTAGCCAAAACTTCCTAGGCTGGACAGGAAAAGCAAAGTGGCTTGTGTAGCAAAGAGCATCGTTGCAGGACCATAGAGTATGGGGTGGGGGAACAAACAGAGTTTTGTGGGGGGAAAAAGCTGCCTTGAAGAATGCCTGCAGAGTGCCACCTTCTGAGTACCATGAGGGAAAACATGTTTTGTGCCTGTATTCCTTGCAGTTTTTGAAGTACACGATAGTGATGTAGAGGGCTTACTACAAAGTCTGCGGGATGAGTCACAAGCCATAAATGATGGAGTTGTACTACTCAGAGGCCTTCCGTTCAGCTCCACTGAGGATGATATCGCGGATTTTTTCTCAGGTAACTCAGCCTAGTCTGTGCTCTTCGATTATGAGGCATTTACTTCTCCAAGTTGATGCTGAGATAGGCTGTTGTTCTCTAAGTGAGAAAAGCAAAAGCACATGCAGCCTTGAACACCTTAAAACAGTGTAAGAAGTTGCTGTCCCCCTGCAGCTGGAAGTAACCAAAGCTTTCAGAACGAGCTTTTGGCTGCGAGGTTTTCTTCGCACCTTTGACTTTCTGCAGGTCTAAGCTAGGATCAATACTTGCAGCACTCTTTTTTGGGGCTAGGGGAAGGAAAGAGAGGAACCTAGATCCTGTTACATGCAAGCGGATTGCTAACAGTGCATAATTTGGCAAAGTTAAGCGAGGCAAAAATGCCTGTATGATAGTTACAGTACAAGTGAATACAGCATGGGTATTCGCAGCTGTATAACCATGACAGTTAGATCACGTATGCCACTTAAAACTGTTAACAGCAATTTTTTTTTTATTACTGGCTTGTTCATGGTTGTGAAAGTTAACTGCACCAGTTCTCAGCTGAGCAAGTATTGCACAGTATGTGTGCGCACACTCATGTCCCACACTCGGTGCTAGAGCAATCCAGGTGGTTGCTGCCTGCATTCATTAGTAAAAAAGCCTTTCTAGGTTTTGCAAAATAAATTGACGTTTCCTTAGGTAAAGTTTAAGTTGTAGACTAAACCAAAACCAGTTCTTCCCTGCAGCTTGTTCCACTCCAGGTAGGCATGCACGCAGGGTCCTATAGCACTAAGGCTTATAATACCCACCATAATGCCAAAAGCAAAGGCCACTGGTAGTAAATTTTTCAACTGATAATCAGTAGTTCAGTATGTTTGAAGGCATCTAGTAGCAGAGTTACCACAATGAGATGACTAGAGCAGCGTGGAGCAAGTATTTCCATTTCTTCAGGAGCTTGGGGAGACCCTATGAGAAAGTAACAAGGCGCAAAGAAGTATGCAAAAGCATACCTGGGGCGGGGGGTGGTGGGAAAAGTGTAGTAGCCCAGCCCAGTGTGCACTCTGTGTCATGTCAGATATAGCTATTTACTGGATTACAGGCTCCCCAAGAAGATATATATGCAGCATAAAAATTGAAGTTCAGTGAATTTGACCTGGGTTTTAAAGAGATGGGAAAAAATTACCATAATAATAAGAGAAAATTTCAAGAACATTCATGCTCTGGACCTCCTTGTTGTCTAGAACTTGGATTCACTTGTTATTTTCTTAGTTACTTGAAGCCTTGAGTTGATTCATTAATGGCAATTAAGCCTTCTGTGAAAACTAACTTAAAGCAAATAAATTGGCATTTTCAAAAAAAATTGAAACAAAGCTACGTAGGCCAGCATGAGCAGTTGTTTCAGAACTATTTAACTGCCCGATTAGCTTGTCAAAAACCAGAAGAGTAAGGGAAGAAACGTGTCTTTGAGCTATGGCACAAGTTCCTGACAAAGTAAATGCCTTTTTCTCCTCACCCTTCCATAGGTTTGGAAATAACTGACATAGCTTTCGTTTACCGTGGAGAAAGAAGAACAGGAGAAGCTTTCGTGCAGTTCGCAGCTCCTGCAATGGCAGCTAAAGCCCTGTTACGACACAGGGAGTACATGGGAAATAGGTAGGTGCTTCCCTGGGGTTCACAAGGGTAGAAGAACATGGTATGAAGCATGCTGTGACTTACAGCTTGCTTCTTACGAGGTGAAATAGTTTATCTTAGGCTATCCCATATGCACATTATTATTAAGGAAGCTTCTGCCTTTATTACCCTTATGACCTAAAACTCAGACTTTAGATTCAAATCTCAGTAGAAATCATAGCTAAATCTTTCGTATAGTAGCGTCAGACTGATACTTTGTGGCTTGAAACAGTTCTTTTTTAATGGCACCCTGTGAAATACTTTGTGCAACCTAAGTGTTACCTCCTCTGGGGATGTTTCTTTAGAACTGTGACAAAACTGGAGGAAAGAAGGTGAAGCTTTTGTGGGCTGCCGAGGCACCTTCAGCGCTTGTAGCTTGGGGGAATTTGGGGCCTCTCAGAGAAAGTCTCAGTTCTTTTCAAGTATTCCTGGAGGCAGTCTCATCCCAACAAAAATGGGGCGACAGCATTCAGAGCGGGGAACGCTAGATAGACACCATCTGCCCAGTCGCAAGTGCACGGGGATCCTGCGCCTCCTACAGACGTTGGCCCCTGCCAAATTTCCACCAGGTTCCCTGGTCCTTTCCGCAATTTTGGCAACCCTCACCCTTTCCTTCAGCCCAGTACCAAGCACAGTCAGCGTCTCCACTTGGAGAGTACATTGTACGAAGCACAGCTTACCACTCGCCTCTGGCTTGAATCCATTCCCAGCATTGACTGCTGGCTGACACCATGCAGTCTTCTGCTTCTTTGGTGACTACGTCCACCCGGGCTGTCCTCCTTCCTCATGAATCCATGTTTAACCATTTTCTTCCAGAGCATTGAGCCCTCTGCCACATGCTTCTCTCACAAGAGCCTCTCTCTCTCAAGCAGAGGCATAAACCATTTTTTCCCAGAATCCTGAGCTGTGCTCAGAGGCAAAAAAAAAAGTAAGATTGCTTTTAACCTGGTGAGGTTCATTTTTTTTTTTAATAACCCACTAAGTTCTCTTTCTGAATACCAGGTAGTAAAAGACCTCTCCAAACCTTACCAGTTCTCTTATGCAGCACCTATTTCCTTTTTTCTATTTTCTTATTTCCTGTGCCCAGCCTACCTTTCCTTGTGTGTGTCCCCCCACCTATATTAAAAGAAAATGGCTGCTCTGTAGGTGTGCCCAATAATTGAATTAACTGACAGACTTCCCTGCCCTCCAATAGAGATTAGTTCATTCTCAATCTGCCATTAATTTTTTTCTTGGTCACAATCGAACAACAGCTGATCTGACTCACCTACCCGAGCTCACATACCTCTGTTTCTGTGTGATTAGCCAAGAAACCGAGTGGTTTCCAAAGTGCTGTGAGCTTGCTCTCGTTCATTCTTCCTAGGCTATCAATTTTATCCAGAAATGGCCTTCAGCTGTGCACAGTACTGAGCCTGGGTTCATGGGGGCTGAGCTGTAAGCTCTGTCAGCGTGGGGTTACTTCCCTTACTGTAGCCGCTCTCGTTAGGAAGGGAGGAAAGCCTCCTCACTTGGATGTCCATATTCTCTTCTTCCTCACATTATTCCTTCAGTGCTGTGGAAATCGCCTAATTTAACACGGCTAGTTAAATTGCTGTGAGGTCCAGCTGGTACTGTTGCCAGCTCTCTGAAAGATTAGGCAGCTCTGAGTTAAGAGGTTCTGGGGGGGGTAGATAGAGATATAAGGCATTATAATGTTGTACTTTGAATAAACCTGCAAATAAGGGGTGGTTGTTGTTTTTTTTTCTTTCTGCAGTCTAAGTGGGATCTTGCTAGAGTCCCTTAATGTTGCATTACATATTGGTGTATTAAATCCACAACTTTCACAGATACCCTGTCACATTTTATCCCATCAGTTTCATAGCAATATGTAAAACCTTATGGCTCCACTGAAGTATTTAATGGGACCCTGTGCATATCCTGTGTCCACCTGTTTCAGTTACCTGTTCTGGGGTTGGGTGGTTTTTTTAATTTGGGGTTTGTAGAGATGGGAATAGTGCAGTTTGCAGAGATGCAATGAGGGGAAAACAGCCTCACGTACAGGGATGCTCAAAAGAGATGCATACTACTGAAAGAAATAGAAAACATTTTTCAGAGGAAATAAATCTGTATTTCTGTG
This sequence comes from Fulmarus glacialis, assembly GCF_000690835.1. NCBI lineage: Eukaryota > Metazoa > Chordata > Aves > Procellariiformes > Procellariidae > Fulmarus > Fulmarus glacialis. The sequence continues at coordinate 5,633 of NW_009214748.1, forward strand.
ACAAAACGGAATTTTGGCTTGTAAGCCATTGATCTTACTTTTACAAGAACTTTGTATAAGGCTGTGCAATTTAAATGAATTAATTCTTCAAAACGGTTGCTTGCCGTACCGTGGCTCTCACACTCTAGTACGTGAGCAGAGCTGAGATAGGAGAACTTCCTGAAGGTAGTTCTTTGCGGAGGCGCAAAGTGTGCCATGTAATATTTTCCTTTGAATTCTAGATACATAGAAGTGTACGTAAGTAGGAAGCATCAAATGCAAAGGCACGTGCCTTACGACAAGCAGATGGTGACCTACCGCCAAGTGAGAAAAGAACATGAATCCGTTTCCGAAGAAAGGGGATTGAGCGACACGGGAAGCTCCGATGCTGAAAGAGAAAACAGTGAGTCCCTGTCGTGTGTGTTCTTTGAGGCCTCTTCATTTTACACTGATTGTCTGCTGTGAGCGTGACCCTGCGTGTCTACAGCTTTCACGTGAGGGAAGTGATAATTGCAAGCGTTAATGATGTTTTTTCCTCCGTTCCACAGAATTGTGCAGGGAAGGAACGGAAAGCTCCGGGCACATTTTAGAATCTGGGAACATCTCATCCCCACTGCACTTTGTCCACATGAGGGGTTTTCCTACCCAAGCTAGTGCCCAAGACATAATAAATGTGAGTAACAGTATAACTATGAATGAAATCCGATTGTCATTACCAATGCAAATCCTTGATTAATTGTTACAGATGAAGTGACATCAAATTTTTAATTTATCTGTGTCTGCGGCGTGGCTTCAGGCTGAATGCGTTTGGAAATTTGACCTTGCTGATGGTTACAGGCTCCCCAGGGTAGCTGTGGCCTCATGGGCACAACAGTGAACGCTCGCCGCCATAAATAAGAATGGATTAAAGCTTGCTAGGCTGTCTTAATATCCGTCGCTTTGACTTGAGCATATTTATATAAATTATAATCTTAGCTAGATTTCAGAGTAGCTGGTTGTACAAAAATGAATTTCAGCATCTTTTTAGTATCATTTTTACTTCATTTTAATAGTGTGCAGTGTCACAGAGCGAATGTACCTGCACTTAATGACTTCGACATGTACAGAACATGTGCTGTGTGAGGATTTTTGTTCCTGTCAAGAATTACTCTGCCAGGAGCTTACAGAGGGTGGGAGGCTGTGCGCCGTGGGACAGGTGACGTGGGTGTGCCTCGGCTTCACCCCGACGGAGTGAAGCTACTGCTACTGCGCTATAGCTGGACAGGGTTTATGAGTAAAAACATTAAGTTTCTCGGTAATAGGGTGCGTTACTGTTCTGTTGTTTCTTTGTCACCAAACTCTCTTTTGTTTTCCTCCTTTTCAGTTTTTTGCTCCACTGAAGCCGACAAGGATCACGGTAGAATACAACTGCCAAGGAGAAGCCACAGGAGAAGCGGACGTGCATTTTGAGAGCCAGGAGGATGCAGTCGCTGCAATGGCTAAGGAGGGCTCACAGCTGCGTAAGTAAGGAGGAGAGGATCTTACAGCCCCAAGGCTCAGATCCTTGGGTGCTTTGGCACAGCTGCTCAAGCTGCTGTTAACACCCTGCGCAAAAGGATCATCTTAAATGTAGATTTCCACATTACCCTATCGTGTGGCTTTGCGCAAAAAAAAAAAAAAAAGTAACACACAGAAGTCACTGAACACAGCCTGTCTCTCTCAAACTGTTCCCCAGAGTGCAGTGCCATTGAATTATTCCTGAATGAACATCCAAAGGCAAAAGAAAACTGCTAGTGACGGTGGCACGGTCTCAGATTTGGTAAGTGCATCCTTCTTTGTTGGTCCTGTTCCATTTTTAGCAACGTGTGGCTCAGGCTTACTAGTTCTGATACTCTGGAACTCAGCTAGCTTAAAGGCTAAAACTGAGTGGCAGAAGAGGATCATCACAGCTAATCTGAGGTCAGGCATCGAGCCTGGACCCTCTGGCCTGCGAATCCAGATCCCGTGGGATAAAAGTCCTGTGGCGAAGGGGCAGCAGCTCCTCTCTGAGGGTACAGCCAGAGCTAGCAGCAGTTGCTGCGCTGCCCAGACACGGCGCAGCTGTGCAGCAACTCGCCTTTTCGTAGCTGAGGCCTTGTTTTGTTTTCCTCCCCTTAAAGCTCTGCTGGTGTGATTGATTGAAGCTTCTGGTGGGGTTGTATTCCCTGGCATGGAAGAGGAGACGTGGCTAAACATTTTCCACGGACGTGGATTAGCAGTAATTGGTCTTTTGGCTGGGGGCAGGGAGAATGTTACTTCACTTACAATGGAGTTTGACAAAGTAACATTCTTCAGGTTATTATTTTTTTCTTTTTTAATCCAGCCACTCTTTCAAAAGCAGGCCAGTAGTCTAGCTAGGGGCAGTAGGCAGCCTGTTTTCAATGCAAACAGGTTGTCATGTTTTTCACGATGTTAACCTCGGGGTGGGGTGTCCAGTAGTGCGGTATTTTTTGCCTTTTTTGTTGCACAGAAACCGTGTATCTCTCCTTGCCATTTACAAGAGAAGAATTGCAGGCTGTGTTGGGTGTGAGCGTGAGGCAGGCAGCCCTGGGGCCGCGGCGGGCACAGCGTGTTGTGGCAGTTCTTGCTGCTGAAACATCAGGTCACACTCCTTACGGAAACCACAGCCCTCCCTGCTCCAAAAGAAGGGTTTCCCAGCCTACAGCCATGAGGCAGGATGTTTGTACCTGGAAAGACGTTTCCTGTGACCCTTACGGGAGGCCCTGGCCAAGTTGTAACGCTTCCATGAATTCCCTTCTGAAAGTGTGTGGGGGGGTGATGGTCGCCGCGCCCCGAGGTCCTGCCCCCACAGCTGCAGCAGGGAGGGCAGGCACCCCCTCCTGCAGCAGCCCTGCAGCTCTGGATGTGTAATCTCGGCCCGGGATAAACTCTGGAGGCAGAGTCAGGATGCACGCCTGGCTGCGACCTGCATCCCGCGGAGCCTCCCTGCCGCCTTGGCACAGGAACATCCAGAACAGTTTCTGGCCCCTGCGCTGGGACTCGGCCCCAGCGGAATTAAACACCAACACACACCCCCCCCACCCCGTGTGGGTGTACTGCAGCCCCACGTGAAAATGTCTCACCTGTTGTAGCTGTTTGTGTCATCTTACCTTTGTTGGTGAGATCTTTTCGCATTGCCAAATTCCACTATTTTATTACTGGAGACAATAATTCAGAATAAAATGCAGTGGTGCGTTTGAAAAAAGGAAAGCAGTAAGCTGCAGCGAGGTAGTGATTTTTCTTTTTCCTCTTCCTTTCTCTTTAGGCCAAAGCGAACACATTCCGTGGGTATGAGCGTAAAGACCGAGTACGAGTGCCGCTGCTCAATAACAAGGATTAACTGTATAAAATTTGGTTTAGCGTTGTGTAAAAGCATGTAATAAATTGTATTGACATACTGTGGAAAGATGGTCTGTTGCAAAAGCAGAAGCAGCTGTACTGGAGGAATGGCAAATGCTGCAGGACAGAGCAGTTCTATTCTCCAGCTCCATAATGGTGTAAAAAGTATTAATAAAACACCGGTATTCGCAATTAACAAAACCAGAGCAATTTAAGATCCTCATACACAGAAGTCAGCAGGCGCACTGTGTAGTATAGCCCATACCTCATCCCTCCTACCACACTTCTCTCAAATCTGCGTAAGCATCTGTCATCCGTTACTGGTTTTGAATACTTAGATACACGTAGCCAAAGCAGAATGGGATGGAAAGACCACTCAGGACGTGAGATACGGATGATCAAGTTTTTATTATTTTGTGGAACAAAATTAACATGAGGAAAACTGCCCTCCGCTTCCCCCAATCCAAACGTCCAGGTGTCAGCCCACGCTCTAGCATTACAAGCAGTACCTGAGCAAGCCTGCCTTGAACGTTTGCAGCATCAGGAAGCGTAACATCCAGCATGAACAGGCAGAGACACTCACTGGAGTCTGAGACACCAGGGAAGAGGCAAGTGCTGACACAGACAGCTGGCAGCGAACAGAGTCTCGCTCTGACCTTCCTAAATGCCAGTTTCCATTACAGCTGCCAGAGCTGTATTCCGAAGGGTTTTCAGCGCCTCCCTGCTCACTCACAGAGATCTCGCGTCACTTCAGAGGACCTGCTCAAGAGCTGTCCTGCTTTTCGCATGAACAACAGTCGCAGCCTTCACTTCGAGCAAGCAGAGTGGCGGCCGCTCCTGCCAGGACAGTCAAAAGCTGGGTACAGGTCACAAATAAGCTGTCACCTCAGAGCTGCAAAATGCTGGACATAACAGCATGAAAATTATTTACACTAAGTGCCTGGTTTCCAGTTTAATCCTCTAACACGGAAATTGCTCGGGTCTCACTTTCTTCTTGGGGATGAGTCACGCTGGGTTTGGATGCAGGAATTTGAAATCTCATAAATGTGTACAGCATGTACATAAAACTTCGCACTAAATTCACTATCTTCTCCATTCATCTCTGGTGTCTCACCCCTGCAAAGCAGTGTGCCCGCACTTGAATTCTAGGCTTTTTGTATTTCAACACTCTTTACAGCTACTAATCTACTTGAAGGGACAGCACCAAGCAAATGTATCTGGTAACTACCAGGGGGAAAAAAGAGCAGAAAAAGAAAAACTGTTTAAAGTTGCCCCCCTGTGAAGTGCTCTGGCTCTGGAGGGTGCTAAGAGGAGCTGGAGAACTTGGGTGGCTGAACATGCCGAGGCCTAGAGGGAACTAGAAGAGAGTAATTCCTGGTACAAAGTAGCACCAACCATGTAAATAACCTCAGCTCTGACACGCTTTTCAGTGCAGTTCCAGCCAGACTAATGACAAGAAAATCCCCTCTGAGGAATTAAACCACTAACCCCTAATAAAATTTGTACAAAACCAAATGCATTTGTCACATATAAATACATCAGTTTTCTATGGACTACAAAACATTCTGTGGTCTTAAAGACTGAAGTGGGCTTCCAGTATAAAACAGACCAAACACAACTCTGACATGCTACGTGCTTCATAAGGAAGCCACTGCCGCTTTTTAGAGTAACAAAACTGCTTGAGGTAACAGCAACAAAGAATGATGTAGCATGAACTGTGAAACCGCTTTGAACTGTGTTTCAAATTAGAATTTCTAGTAGGTGAAAAGCATTCCCATTTCATCTCACCTTCAGTTTGATATAACAAAAAAAACCCCAGTGAAATGCCAGGTTTATTACAATGATTTTTTCATGTGCACAAAGGGGAGAGGTGGATCGAAGCAGCCCTAAGCTTCTGTGTCATGATGAGGATTTGGTATTTAAATACTGGAGAATCCAACTCCTCCAGTTCCCACACCAGGATAGGAAGTACAGTTACTCCTTAGCTTTGACCACCGTTTTGTAGTCACAGTCACAGTGAGGGTCTCTGAGAGGAAGATCGGAGATGCCTTAAGGCACTTCCATGCCAGATCAGTGCAGGTCATCAGTTCTCACATCGTGCACGCCTCAAAACCACCTACACCCCCCACCCCCCGTCCCCAAAATACTTTCACAGCTTGGTTTTATTTTTTTGATACTGATTTGCATAGCAGATGCAAATCGGCCAGAGGGCTGAGCCAAAGAAATGAAGCTAGAAAGTGTTTATTGGCACCTTACCTGGCCTTCTCACACCTGGCACTGACGTAGCACGGTTGAGCCAAATCGTCAAAGGCAACTGGGAAAGGGGAAATGGTATTTCAAGTGCAGCCAGACACGAGGATTAAAAAAGCTCCCGTTCTGCTTTCAGCGAGCCTTTGCTTAGCAGCAGCATGATTTCACGCCACACGCTTGAGGACGAGACCGTTCCCGACCTGCACACGCAGACATGCACGCACACAGAGAGGGTTTTTTTTGGGCGAGGGCTCTGTTCTCACCGCGCCCTGAGGCTGCTTGGGCACCCCTTGGGGATAACTTTATGCAACGTTCCCAAAGCAGTTCTCCCCAGCACAAGCTCAGGTCTGAGAGCAGGCAGATTTTTGTACAGGGAAGGCTCAGACTGTTGTTACAGTCACAAGAGACTGTAAACACCATGAAGCTGCTTCCTCTCTGACCTCCAAAGAACACAGGCAAGTGTCTTCACGTTCCCCCTGAACAACTCCAGCAACCATCATCAGCTACAACCTTTTTTTGGTCACCTCTCTCTGCAACCCGTCCCCTACAAGGGACTGGTCGAATACTGGTGGATGAGCCGCTTGTGACAGGGATTGCAGACGCGCTCGGGGTTAATGCTAGACGGGAGGGGCAGCTCATTCGCTGAACAGGCTTCACAGAAGATGCCGCCACAGTTCTTGCAGATGTTCTGGAATGCAGGAAGAGGACAGAAAAATTAAGGAGATGCTCAAGACGCAAGCAACACAAAGAAACTTATGTTTTGTCTCATTATCATTCCGTCAACCCAAATCCTCCACTGGGCTAGAGAAAGACGCTCCGAAAGTCTACTCTTGTCCCCTCTGCAGACCAGAAGTTTGCTCCTGTGCTCAGGACCAGTTTATAGCAAAGCTCCTTAGGTCAAATGAGAGTAGGTGAAGGCTTGTAGTAAAGCAGGTAAGAGTTACCAATAATGAACCATTCAAGTTTTAATTGACTCAGTCCATTAGAGCATTTTGCCACAAGAGGTGCGCATGTATATTTTATAGCCGTATAAATACACTGGAACAACAAGTCTTGCCTGAGATAAGTATTTAAACGTGCACATGGATTTGGAAATGTATCAAAGTCGGATATAAAGCTGTGGCACTTGCTTTGCTTTGAACTCATGGGTTTTCTCAAGATAAACACAGGGGAATGGGAAAGACGAGAAACCCCCCAGAGTTCCCCTATGTGTAACAGGAGACGTTCACGGGGTGACTGGGGGGGCAACCACCCCCCCTCCCCGCCTGTTCTAAGCCTCACGGTACTGCAGGGTTGGAGAGGGGAGGGCTGGCTTCTGACCACGTCGAGGAACGCTGTCTTCGCAGGCGCTGCGGAGCAGGCTGGCTCGGGAGCAGGTGCTTACTCTGGCAAAATCGCTAATTGCCGGACCTGTCCCCGTGGCAGGCAGCACTGCAAACACTGCTGCGGCTGGGAGCCCCTGCCTGGAAGACTCGCCACCCGTCACTTGCCCAGACGTGGCCTCTCTGCGCGAGCCTGAAAGCTTCCTGGTCAGGTAACCTCACTGTGCTCCCCAGTCCCCCCCAAAAATTTTCCAAGACCTATTTGGAACCAAGATACCGGTTCATCTTTACCCAGGTGCGGAGGTCAGAGCCCCACAGGCCTTGTGCCGGGGAGCCGGCCTCCGCCGCACTGCCTGACAGAGCTCCTCCCTGCTCCCGCCTGTCCACGGCTCTGCAACAGCCTTTTGGTCCAGGTCTCGGCAGATCGACCAGGGGAAAACACAACCCAATGCCGCCTTCCAGCTTCCCCCTAAAGTGCTTGCACCAGTGACCAGGACGCCTGCTGCACCGACAGCAGTTTTATCAGCGCCTTGAATTGTTTCCTCGCAAACTGCTCCTGCTCCTCAGCATCAGTGGAAGAAAGTATCTGGATGAAGACAGCAGTCCCACCAAACACCCTTTTTGGTAACTCTTGTAATCCCTCTAGATTCAGACTGTAAAGCAGTGAGGAAAGGAAGAGGGGCTTAGCCATGAAAAAGAATAAAAATAAGAGAAAAAGGCAAGGTGGCTTAAGTGAAGAAATGACAAACAAGTGTTAACACCTCCTATTCTCACTTCTGTTTGATCCCAGAAAAAAACCACTTTGCTAAGAACGGAAGAAGCTGCTAAGGGGAAGGAAAAACCACTGAACACAGAACAGACTGGGGAGCCCTCAGCGACCACTGTTTGACAAGTTTACTTTAAGGGTAAAGTGGACTTCAGAAAAGGGCTCATTTCTTTGTCCCGAGTCACCGGTAGGAAATCTGTGCCATTCGAAAATAAGAATCAGAGGAAACGCACATTCACCAGATGAAGGAGATGCCAATACAAGTCGTTGGAGTTACCTTCTTTTTGCTTCGGCTGCTTTCTTCCTGGCAGAGCTGGCAGATCTCGGTGTTTCCAGGTCCTGACAGTTGTTCCTAAACCCCAAGTAAAAACCAAGATGTTCTGCTTTACACGCTTCTTTACATGGCAGCTGTATTAGAGCTCTGCGGCTCATCCGCATCTTAAACGGGGAAGAAGATTTCACATGCTTGTGCTTTTAACCCCTCTCTATTCACAGCACACCGTGCAGCCACACAGGACCACCGTGCATTTGCAGGATGATCTACAGTTGCACAGGGCAGACGGGGAAGCACAGCACGGCTGCGTGAACCGAGGATCACGCAGCTCGATTTTCAGGCTGAGATCAAGGCTGCTGGCCCAGCAACAAGGCAGGAACTAGACATCTTTTTCACTGTGAAAAAGAGCCGTCAGATGCAGAAATTCCCCGTGGACAGGACACAACGTGAGTGTTGCAGCATCCCATTGACAGTCAGGGGTCTAGCTGTGCTTTGCCAGGCACCCGGGGGAGAAAGAATGGATTCTGGTGAATCTGACTATATGGAAAAAACAAAACAAAGCAACCGACCAAAACACCCCTTCCCTCTAACCTACAGAGCAACTGGCAAAAGCCTGGCCCAAACCAAGGAGGTTAAACACTGCTATTTTCCCAAACACTAAATTATATTATGCTTTCGTCGTTCTTTTTAGACACGCCAACCCAGGAAAGGCATGGGGCAAAAGAATAATAAAAGGGGTTAACATCAGTTTAAAAAATAACATGGTTGTGCTGACGAGGCAAAATGAACCCGCTTAGGTGCAGCACTGCCAACTAAAAGCCTTTCTAATGAGATAAGCAGCACTTTTCCACTAGAGAACGATTGCTGCTACGGACGCCACAGATAAACCAAGGCAAAACCTGAAGGACAAACTTCCAGGTATTCGGGCAGGGAAGATGCTGCAGCGACCCAGGAGCTCCCTCAGTACCCTTGCCCTTCAGTATTTCAATGCAAAAAAAAGAATCACCAACCTGCTCTTCCTGTGTGTCGCTCGGTAACCTACAAGAGAAGAACATCGTCACTTGGAGCCGGCACTTCAGTCACCGCTACGTGTAAGAAAAACATCTGGACTATCAGAGAATTCCCTCATCCTGTTTTTAAAATCCTACCCATACAGATTTTTGCTTTTGTTTCTTCAAAACCACGCTGCTCACGCCAGAGATGAGGCGTTCATAAGCTTCGTCAAACAACGTAGGAAAAAAATTGCAAACACCTTCAGAAGAGCATAGGAAAGGGAGCATGAACATAGGAAAGACTCTTTAGATGGTACTAAGACAGTTTAAAACTAGCTGTAAACATATTACTGCAAAACGTTTGATCCCCTACAACACCTGTGAACAGGCAGCGATAAGGAGTTTTGAAGCCTTTCAGATAAATCGGCAGCCTGATGCTCGGACTGCTTAAACACTCAAGGTGAAACAGAGGTAAAAAGCATCTAAGGCCTGGAAGATTTTCAATATCTGGTAAAGCAGATTTGAATTGAGCTCATGCTATTTTTAAGACAACACTTTTCTTATTAACTTTATACTGGCATTCAGCGCACTTGTCACAGCAGTGCGTTTTTTCACTGACTTGCAGAGTACTTCAAATAGGCTGTTACCATCTCCGAGCAAAGTCCTCACTACAGGGCTGTTCCCTGTGGCTTTTAAAACATCTTTTCACATTTAAAACCAAACTTGGCTTTCAAATACTAAACAAATCCTACAGGAAGAATTCTCCTCTGTAATACTGAGTTTAGAAACGTGCTACCCGAACTACATTTTTATACAACCATCTTCTTCAAGTATTATTTCAAGTTCTCTTTCTCCAACAGCTTCTGTTCTCGTCCAGAAGCCACTGGTTATTAGCTCCAAATGCCATTGAACCACCAACTCTTCTCCTTTCCCTCACCAAGAAGATGCCTTCTTTTGGACTCGAGCACCAAAGTCCAGGTCTCTGCAGCATTTGGCTTATGAAGGTTTGTTAGGTAAGAAAAATTAGTAAACAGCAGATTTATATAGAAACAAATTCAAAGGGAAATGGGAGAGAGACAGCTTTTCAGATCCGGACAGCAAGCAGTAGAACCTCCTTCTTCCCTTTGAGAGCTATGAAAAAGCAGCAAAGAGACCTCAACAAAGCGTGTAAGGTTAAAAAAAAAATATCTCTCTTAGAAAGGGAAGTTGCACTATTCCAAACTTTGCATCAGCAAAGAAATTAAAGAAGGGGAAGCAGGACTTAGAAAAGGAGAAGGCAAAAAAGAGATTTCTTCTCTTCCATACTTGTGTGGCAGGACACTGTTCTCCTCTCTTAGTGGCTGTTTCAGTTTAGCGTTTTCTTCCTGGATTTTGAGCTTCCCATCCTGCCAAAAGGAAACATTTACCCATCAGTCGAACTATATGAAGACTCCAGTTTCACCCCCGCCACGCTGCAAAGGGAGACTTTACATTACTTCGGGCATACCCATCTGCCCCTCCTCGGCATAGAGGTGTATTCGGACGTGTGAAAGCACACAAACACCAATCCACCCTAGGAACAGCTCTACAGGCTTTCCTTTTGCTGTGCACAAAAAGGTGATTTCACATTTTAGAGATGGACTCTTAAATGTGTCCAACGACCTCCTTTTACCAGAAGGTACAAGAAACTTCACAGTCACCATTTCTTATTTTAACAGCAGAGGTTGAAAAGCTAGACGGGCTGAATAGGCTTTTTAAAGACCGATCAGCGAGACAAATCTTCTCAGCCAGGAAAGGAAACAAATCCTCCTCTCCTCCCCAGCTAAGTCACGGATCATAGCCCGAGCCATATACGTATGCAACACCACACTGAAACACGACCGTCAAAAACCAGCCGCCCGCCTGCACGGTAAGTGCTGGCAGTATCACCCACGCATGCGTTGCTCTCAAGTTGTGACTACAAGCTCAGCGGAGCTCTTCAATTTCTGCAAACGCAAACCTCCACCGGATCAAGCACCACCTACAAGTTTTGTGGCAAAAGAGAAGTCCATTCTGAAATCGCTTTTTTGCACATTGGCCCCTTCGTTCCTAGTGGGAACACCCTAGTCCTGCTACAGCGCTCGCCTACTGAGAACAGGAGGATAACCCCGCGCAGTAACCTGGTCTCAAGCCCAGTGACAGGCTGCCAGCTAAGCAGCAAAGCAAAGCAGCTATTCTGCCTTCCAGACAGCTAACCAACTTTTGCTTTTAAAGATCAGACTACCCAGTTTTGGGGGTTTCTTGTTTTCATTTTTACTGGCCAACTGCATCGCACTTAGTTCCCAATTCCTTCTACTGAATTATAGCTGTTCTGCTACAGCAAACATGACTTTTTGATAAATGACTCATAACACCTAAGTAACTTCACTGAAATTATGTGTAACATCGGTTAAAAAAAAAAAGAAAAACCTGAATCGTTCAAGCAGCACAGGGAAGCCCAGCAAAGGCAACTCTCAAGTGCAGCAGCACACGAGAATTGCAGAAACAACCTCTATTACTTCACAGTTCTCATAGATACAAGTTTTCTTCTCCAAAACAACTGTTTTACTGCCAATTCCCAGAAAAAGGGCCTGTTTCGTATTACAGAAAAAGCTGCAGAGCAGATTTTCACTTTCAAAGGCAAATTTACTGCTAAAAAGGGAGTTTTACTCTCGAGATGAACACTGCGCTTTGCTTTAGAAAAAACACTGAATTCACTAATGCACAGCACTAAAAGAACACAGAAAGTCATTTGTGATGCCCTCAGGAGAGAATTTTGTCTTCCCAGTTTTACTATTTGCCTCTTCCAAGAGAATTTCCCATATTACAATGCAAAAACTAAAAACGAGCAAGTTTGCTTTTCATAAGATGTAACATGTACAGCATCTCTCCTGCTGTATTATGGTTTTATTAAACTAGTCAAGGAAAACCACAGTCACTGTCAAAATTTTGTTAGGTACCCCGCTTGGAAGATGAAACCACAGTTCTGCAATATTTTTGTGAGGCTCAACTCAATAAACTGCCTATTTAGTGTGTGTAAAAAATGTTCCAAAGCTCGTTTTGTTGTGGCACATTAACAAGACGTATTTGTTGCCAAATAAAGCTCCGGAAAAGCTAACGAGCAAAATGAAACTATACCTCAAACACAAGCCAAGAAGAATAAAAGTCGTATTACCTGTCTTAGCCAATTCTTGGTGCCTTTTTTGTTTTCTTGGCTCCGTTGGTGACTCTGTGACCATCTGTCTCTTTCCCGCTTCAGTTCTAGTTCAAGATGGCTCCTAGAATATCGAGGTGGAATTGTGAATAAAGGCTATGGTTTTGTAGTGCTCGACATCGACAGCTAATGAACTATTTAACCCTCTCTTTACACTAAAGCAACTGAACCCCAACTCAAGAGCTGAAAACTGCCTCTTTGAATAACAAGTTGACTCGCAGTGTGTTAAGCCATAGTATGGCAAGATGGAAAATCTGACAGTGCTTCATCTAATTCTAGCACAATTTTGCGAGAAATAAACCTCTTGACTATGTCTGCAAGTCCTTGAGAAATACTTAGTTATTCATCTACTACAGAACTGTTGATCAGTGCCCTGTTGAAGACGACATTCTTCAGCACGTCAACTGCTACAGGAGAGGCTCTGAAACCAAAGCCAACATCCTTGACCATTTCTCAAAGCCATCGACACGGGATGGATGGACTGTTCCTCCCTGAGAGCCATGGCAATTCTTCTGACACCTCACCTAAAAGCGGGGCTTGGTCCTCGTGGAGCAACCCAGGGCTGCTCACCGGGAGTACTCTGCAGCCTGCTCTGCTGCTGAGGGTGGTAGAGCAACAGGACACGAGCAGGTCAGTAGATGGGCTTGAATAGGAGAGGCGAGCCCATGGGCTGAAAACAAGATGCGTACGCTGTTTACGGACCGCAGTCCAGTCCCTGGTCTAGCCTAACCTGTAACGAAGGGATGGCACATGCTCCGCCAAGACTGCTAACCAGTCTGGCCACTGATCTGCACCGGTACTGCAGCCGAGGCTTCTGTGTCAGTCCCACGCGGCGAGTGCTGCAGGGGAACAGCGAGCCGCAGGGAACAAAGACATGGCTGAGTGCAGCACATTCATATTCGGGAGGACAACTAATCAGCGGGTCAAGGACAGATGAACAGGCACATCTGAGGTGCCTGACGCAGCCCGAAGCAGACTCAAGAGAAGCACGACTCTAAATATAGCTGTGGATGGCAGAGCCTTTACTCTGGGCCACCAGAAAGCTCAACGCCCCCATCACTGCAGCCTGCCTGCGCGCAACAGCCACAAAGCTCTTGGAGCACTCGGACCATCAGGGACTGAAGCGCCACAAACCCCCTTTTCTGAAATCATTACAAGTAAAATACGGTAGCTGCCGTAGGGAATGACCCCTGTCCCAAAATCAAAGCATGGAAACCGAGAACCTGCTGGTAAAAGTAGTGACAAGACTTGTACTATTACAAAACATTCAGAATCCTCACTGCTATTGAAACCAACATTATCCATTATTGCCCAGGTTAGCCTCCATACCGCTCCAACAGTTTTTTAAATAACTCATTATGACTACAGCCTCATTAATTACATAGCCTAAATGAAGTGAGTAAGGCTGGTGGAGACTTAGATCCAGAAATGAATCCTCGCCCATGTTGGCATTTAAAAACACACCAACTGAGGGAATTCTCATTTATAACTTGATTTAAAAACACCACCACCACAAACACAAAAAGCCCCATTTCCTCCTAAAGGAATGTAATTCAAGCAAGACTACCCAGCACCCACTGCAGCACCCTCCAATAACTCACTGCTTTATAAACTCAGTTAAAAAAAGCAGTACAGCCTCCCGGTGAAGGAGGCTCAATCATGTTCATACTGTCATCCTGAATTAGCTTGAGCGAGGAAGGAATCGGAAAAAGTCCAACTGATGCAAAAATAGACCAATTTGCAAATGCAGCTACACTAAGTTAAACTGACTCAGTGCGAGGTGCATATGCAGAGAAGATGCATTCCCCATTTATACCCAAGAACACTGCTAAGCTCACCCATGCACACCCAGGACCTCATAGGAATTTCTGATAAAAGCCATTTGCTGGCTTTGTGGGTACCCTCTGTAACTTTTTGAAAAAGGAAACAAAAAGCTGCGCCAGGAGAGGAGGAGGGGACAAGAGAAAAAAAATGCATCCAGCAATGCTTCCACACAATTCATTCCAGTGACCTTGCAACAAACAGAAGATGCGTCATGGCTGCAGAAGGAGACATGCTCTTCTATTTTAAGATAAGAGGATATCTCTGTTTTCCCGATACTGGTAAACTGATGACACTGCAGGGGAAAACATGATAGCTCTTGCCAAGTTCTGTACATTGGGTTTCCAACTTTTTGATTGCCTCCCAGCAAAACTGAGACCACTTTCAACTGGGGGGGGGCAGGAAACACAGCACTGTGTGTCAGACTGACAACCTCCCTCGCTCCAAACTCTTCAATGTTAGCTCCAGGCCAAGACTTGGCTGATACATCCCTGCTGATGAGCAGCAAATTGTTTGCTTTTAGTTTAGCTTTAGATTCCAAATTATGCTATTACGGCGGAAAGTCTGATGCAACTCTAGACTTTGGAGAGGTCTACGTTGCCGCCAGAGACCTGACCGCGCTTTGAAGCGCACATCCAGCTAACTCTCATATCCCAGAGCAGGCTAACCTGCAACGCGACCTCAGCGCAGACTGAGGATCTACCGACCGTCCCAAACAGGTTTTGCAGCTTGTGGTTATCTCTGTCCTGCATCTCTAGTGCTGGAGATTTTCAAAAGAGATGGTTATCGGCAAATGCCCAACAAATCTAACCGCAGTGCAGAAAGCCCCCACGGACACTTCCGTGTTCAGAAAAACATCCTGACATTTCATTTCCACCCAAGATATGTTCTACAACCTGCTTCTGATATTCCACCGCCACATAAGGTTTGCACTTTTGCTGGTGGTTTTTGCTGACCACGTAGTTCTTTTTCTTCCAATCCAATTTTTCAAGTCGTAACTTTAGACGCCCATGTTAAAAGATTTGCCATCTCGCAAAGCATTTCACCTCCCCAGAGTTAATGCCTGCCTGGCACCTAAAATGCCACTTTCTCTTTCCTTTTGCCATCGCCCTGCCTGCTTTCTAACTAGACACAGTAATAACTGCCCAGAAAATAGATTAGAAAAGGATCTCTTCACCGTTGCCTGGAGAGCTCTTCCACTTCTAGCTGCAGGCTGTTGATTTTGTCCCCGAACTCCTGCTTGAAGAGACGGTTGTCCTGCTGGGCCAACTGACGGTCCTTCTCTGCCTGTCGCAATCTGGATTTGAGCCACATGAACTTGTGATAAAAAACAAAAGCCATGGTGGGGAGGAAGACCGAGTTTAACCAACAAATAAAAAACCCAGTGAAAAGGTAAAGCTAAAAAAAGGAATGGTAAAAACAATGGAAAGGAGGAAAATTTTTTAAAGAAAAGCAAAATGTAGGTGAACCAGGCAGAAGCTCTGATTTTCAATAATTTTTATTCTATTACTACAGTTTACAGCCATTAGTTGAAAAACATAAAACATCACTTTTATCCAGATTCAAAGCAAACCTCAAGTACACAGAATTTTAAGTCAAATTTGATTTTAATGTACGTTACATTTCAGCTCTACACATGTAACTGGAACTTGCAACATAGGTTAGCTACTATATTGAGAATTAGTGCATTTTCCTGGTCTCTTCCATGGATTGACACATTGGCTCAAGCGCCCAGGCATCAGTACACCAAAGCACTTCCACTTCGGGCCTGACAGCAGAAATGGCCAGACCCTTAATTCTGTCTTATTCTAGCGTTACTGTGACAGCAAACAAAACCAGCCCGATCCCCTATTTCTACAGAGGAAATCTGGGGAGGGGCAAGGGAGTTAACTGTTCTAACTAGCTCTTTGGATACCTTGATGAAAGCTTCCACCTTTTTATTATTATTTTATTTTTCTCCAGGTAGTTAAAATGAGTTTCTACGAAAAGGTTACTGAAGGTTAAAGTTTATACTTTCAAGCGTGCGACTTGGGCATCGCGTAGACATTTAAAACGGGTCTCCAAGTCTGCTTGCGTGCGGGAGTCCATTAAACAAGCTAAAGCGGTGGAACACGCTTGCGTACAGGAGGACTAGGCTGAGCCTCACAGATTTTTCAACGTGAGAATCAACAGGTGTTCCTTCCCCAGTTGCCTTTCAGTCACATTTGCCACCCACTGCCCCCAGGAGCACTATCCCACAGGACAAAGGGAGAACTGGCACCAAACAATTTTTAGAGGCATCTCACCAGAGCAAAAACCCCCTTATTCAACAAAGAAAACCCCCAAATGTGATCTTCTTGAAAGAAAAAACAATCTCTAGGAGCACTTATCACCTAAAGCCTGTGACAGGCCAGCAGAGTGAACTTCTGTGGCCGCAGGGAAGAGTATATTAGTTTATAATAGTCCAACCTACAATTAGTTCAAAGTTTTGCACTGGGGTGTTAAATTGGCAATTATTTATCCTACTGAGAGCTGTTTTCCAAGCTTTAGCTGTTCTTTCATTAGCAAATTCCATTTGTATCGAGCAACAGAAAGTCAGAAGCAAATGAAAGAAGTGTAATAGTAAAAGGCAATTCTTCCTTTTAAACCACTAACTACTTGGACAAGGAACGGTCAAGTACCAAATTACCATTTCCACTCCCCACCACTGCACATTTTGTTCCTTTCTTCCCTTTTTTTTTTTTGTTTTTGTTTATTTTAAACACTAGAGTATAAAGATCAGATTATTTTTTGTAAAATGTGTAACTTCCCTTTCTAAGAAGAGGAGAGACCTACCAAAACACCTCTCCTCAGCCTCCTTCGGTCGGGAAGAACCGCAACGTATGTCTAGAGGGATTCATGGCAGAGGTAGAAGACAATGCAAAGATAAGGAGGTTTCCACTGAACTTACCACTCTATCATGTTACTCTAAGACACCTAGCTACTAATTCTGGACACATGAAGTTTAAAGGAATAAGGATAAGTCGTAAGTCCCCACCCTCCCACCAAGTCACTAAGGCAAAATCGTTGCAAGCAGTCTCGGTTACAAGAGGGTTGGTCTTCACGGTGATGAGCTATCGAGTCGCGCCCGTTTGTCTCGGACTCGGGGCTGAACCCACAGAACAGAAGTGAACGGGTAACGGCTTGGGGTACGCACACAACTACTTTCAACAACTTCCAGGGACGCATTTTTTCGTCTACTTCACAAAAAGGGTAACACAGAAAACTAGTTGACTTTCCAGAGCTGGCCAATCTGATACCGGCTTGACCAACGCACCTACTATCCATAAATGTTGAAGACTTGTGCTGCTGTATACGGTATGCACCACCGGGATGTACAGAGCCACATATTTCCCATTCCTTATGCTTTTCTGGTGTGTTTATTGGCCAGCTCATTGGTACGTTAACACAGTTTAAATGGCAAAGTTAGGGATTTTTATACCCGACTAAATCTCTGAAGAAAAACTCACTGATTTTAAAAATTCAGCAAATTCCGAATCAACTTTAGATGACAATTAACATTTTAACAGTTGCTTTTAGCAATTCTCAAGTTCTCCCCTCATAAATGAGTTCTGATGTCAGAGCTGTGAGGTGACCAGACATAAAAATGTCTAATGATGCTTCTGCATCAGTTTGTTTGCTGCACTATTTAAGGTTTTTGCCTGTTTCACCAAATCCTTTTCACTGTGTAAGTAAGTCAGAATGGGGAGGATGAGAAAACGGAAAAATAAGAACAGCAAGAGAAAAAGAGCAAATCAATTAGCTGAGTAGACATCATAAAACATTTTAAAATACAAATTTTCTACAAACAAAATGACATTTTTTACCAAGAACCTTTCAAAATATAAACCCAAAAATGAGAGCGTTAATTTAGTGCAACGCCCTAATCATTAAATAAGTCCCAGACAATACATGTGGCTGAGAGTTATGCTTTTCCCTGATTTTCTCGGAGCTAGCACGACAGTCAAGGCAATTCGCAGAGACCCAAGTTCTGAACCTTTGGCCAAACCACCGCAAGGCCTGGCTTCCAGAACAAGACAAAAGGGAAAAAGGAGCACTGCTCCTTCTGAAATCAATCTGACTTCGATGCTGAGGCCCTCCTAATTTCATGAGGGTTAGCCACATGACAGCAACACGACCATTAGGATGGAACTTGTCCCAGTCCAAATGGATATTATACCGATGGGCTATCTTAATCAACTTCTAGCGACAGCCAGGCTGCCCTCTCATCTTCCTCCATTTACTTTCACATGAGGGTTTTTTTTGAGCTCATCTCCCTCAGAAAGTACAGGGCTGTTCATAATGAGAATGGTTCAATTTGGGGTATTTTTTTAAAAACAGTCCCAGAGAGATCGGGAATAACCAAGCACCTCCGAGCCTGGCCTCTGCCGCACGCTCGTCTTTCCTGCTCCCACTGTAATCCTGTCATTAACAGCCAAGCACTTCTCTAAGTTCATATTTACATTTTTCATCAGTGCTATCAGAGATAGTCATTGACTTATAATGACTGGATAATGTACAAAAGCGCAGCTGACGTAGATAAACAAAGCTGCTATGTTAATTACTGGTTTAGTACTATGTTCTTTTCTAATGGAAGCCCTCCTGAGCATACAAAACACTTCCCCTAACAGCATCGCACAAAATTATAACTCTCCTCGTGTAGCTCTGTTGATTAGTGGCTAAGCAGAGCACTCGCACTCTCGCCTGGTCCATTCAGGATCCGTGGGACACTACCACTAGGATACACACGTGATTTTGTAATTGTAAAAGTTTCATTTTTTACCTTTGTTCAAGCTGTTTGATGGTGGCAGCCATCTGATTTGTTTTTTCTTCCAAACGGCTGTTTAATTCACTCTTCTGTTTCACTCCCATGTCTGAACTCTGGAAAAAGTAGCATCATGGTTTTTATTAAGTAGCGGTAAAACCAAAATAAGCCACGATAAATCATGTGGCACATGAAACGAAAGGGGCAGAAACTAAAGAGGCAGGAGAAGGTGCTCAAAAAGCAAATGCCAGGTCACTATTGCAAGGACACACATCTTGCCATACAGGCATAGGCTGCATCTGGACCCCACAAAAGGGCAATACCATAATCAGTGAAGCTTCCTGTATAATACATATTAATGCTGCTAATATAATTTGACTGTTTTGCACAGAATGATTGGCTCAAGGAGAGCAGAAGCAACTCTTTCCTGTTCTAAAGTTTATTTTAGGATTTCTTTCTAAGCATTTTGTGTTGCTCTTTGTCTTGACAGTCTGCTTTCGTCATCACATAGTAATGTATGTAACTACACCATATACCTTCAAATTCTAGACTGTACTGCAACAGAAGCTACCATGGCTCAGTTTTTATACCACAAAAACACAGAAGATGCTTTCCCCAGTCACACACACACACACACATTTCTGGATCATCATGAGTCTTTCTTCAGAAGAAACTGCATTTTCCTTTAACCTCCACCACATTCAATTGTTGAAGTACTACAGGTTCCTTGCAGCAAGTACGCTATACAACCTGTACCCCTTCCACACCTAGCACCTTTTAAATAGACAGGGGGGGGAAAAAAGAATAAGAGCTATCTATTTTATCTGGAACTCACTGCATGTGATGTAATTATTTCCCTACCTGCAGCTTGAAAGACAGTTCATGCTTTAGGGCCCTGAGATCATCCAGTTGCTGTCTGAGCGCCACCAGCGCATCTTGCTTCTCGCAGACATCTTTCTCCAGCATCTTCATGGCTAGCTCCATCTCCTGTCGCATCCCGATCTGCATCTCCAGCTCTTTCTCCACATCCTGGAACATACGGATCAGTCAGCGTTACCAGCCAGCTTTCCTCACCGTCCGTGAGATGACCACCCTTAACTGGTGCTCCTGGCACTGCCAATCCTAGAAGCATGCTGCGTTGCCACAGCGTCACAGTTACAGATCTGACCCATCAAAAACAATTAAGGACAACAAATGCACATTTTCAGTCCAATATTAAAGCAATGTAAACAGCATTGCTAGCAAAGAGTCAGAAAGTGCTATAGACACCCATCTTTATGATGGAGGGAACTAGTGAAAAGCTGGCAGACTTTTCATTTCCTAAAAACGTTCCGCTCAGGCTTTTTCTCCCCCACCAGCTGAACACACTATATTGAATAACAGTTCAGATAGCGGCAATATCCTTATCTGCCAGGGGGATGCGTCAGACCTAGAAATGCAAGCGCACTGCTCATTTTGAGAAACAGACCTTGAACTGATCAATAGAGCCACAAAATTAACATCGCTTCTGACAAGACTGTCTCAGATCAGGCCGAAGCAGGCAGGCAAGAAGGAAAAAAATCCCTTGGCCAAACATTTTCAAAGGTGATTGTCTGACAAGGAGTTATTATGTGAAAAAGCTCATTGTAGTGAGCTCCAAGCTCACACAGTCCTTACCAGCCGCAGCTGAGTCTCCTCCTTTAACTGTTTTCGTGCCTCAGTCAGTGCATGTCCATCAGCAGTTCTGTCTTTAGAGACCTAAGTTAATAAAGACACCCAATTAGCTTGTCACCGTATACTACTAATCCTCACGTTTGCTGATTATTTGCTTTTTCCACCACTTAGAAAACAAATTCTGCAACTATCAAAACTCAGAGCGCCATTCAGTTAATGCAGCGTGCAGCTTCCATGTGAAATGCCTCTATTTCCCTGTTTTCCGAAGGTGCTCAGTGCACTTCAATGGATAGGCATTAAATGCACAGACTGTCCGTTTTCAGAACTTTAACAATATACTGAGTACGGTTACAAAACCTCAGAAAAATATCTTATGGGTTTTAAAACTAAAACCAGATTCTGCCATAGTTACTAGCACTTTCAATAAATCAACAAAAAAAGATTCTAGATCCTGCCCCTTGATTTCTGAAAACGGTAGCGTTTCAGGTCAAAAAAGCAGAACTCCTACTTCCAAATTTTTTTGCCACCCCCCCAGTAAATCATCTTTCCTCCTGTCCCTTCTGACACCTCCGCCCAGCAAGCCAGGAACATGCTGTGTTAGATCTCGGCTCCGCGCACACTCAAGTTCCATCAGCTACGGCCAGGCAGGATTTACTGCGGCCGGGGTCCATCTGTTACCCTCTGCGGAGGGCCCACCTGGAGTCACTCTTCTCTAGTGCAGTTTTTGTGTGAGATTAGTACGGAAATGAAGTCTCTTCCAAACACCAACTTCTTGGTTGAATTTGGGCTGGGACTGCCCAAAAGGTTCAATAATCATTCACACACACACACACACACCAACCTTACGATTGGACTCTAAAATGTAAGAACTTTCTTCTTTAACCCGTTCCATCTCTTCTTGCAGTGTAATAATCCTGTTGTTCGCAACTGCAAGCTGTGAACAAAACAGAACAACAGTAAGATAAAAAAACCATACTTGACCATTTTTTTTTCCTCTCTAGACACATTTGCTGTACTCTTTTTTTATACTTGAAGTGAGGAAAAAAAAATATTTTGCGTGGCAAAAGACAACTCGGCCTCTACCGTGGAGAAAGACTATCTGAAAAAGCATCAATTAGTGCCAGTGTGATGGATTTCCCGTACCGGCTAAAACAGAGACTTCCCAACCTATTTTGGTTCCTGTCTTTCAGTGAAGTTATTGATTTCTTCAGGTCTCTACCTGCTAGACTCAGTGTAACATGAGGTTAGCGCAACTCAACAGAAATCTTCACTCCGTTCCCCTTCCCTTGCCGAAGATAACAAAACGGAAAAACGTGAGCACATAGCAGCTAAGTTTTGCTGACTTCTAGCTGTTGAAATATATTACCAGAGAAGAAATGCTTGCGTGGGTTTGCTAAAGCTTCAGGAGTTTGGGTACACTGCTAGGTAGAGCATCTGAGACGCAAGATGCTCAAGCACTTGGGCAGGAGAAGCAGGATGAGAACACCTCATCAAAGGAGGAAGATCTGGCTGGAAACGGAGGATCCATAGCACGCACCACCCTTACGAGACAGGACATCTGCCTCAGCGGAATCCCCAATGAAGACATCCCCACAGACTAACAGATTACTTTGAGTGCGTGGTCCAAGTCCAAAATAACTTCAGAAAATTCCTTCTGGCTTTGTAAATCGTAACTTACTTAAGCCTTGCACGCAAGAAAAGCTCAGTGATGTTCCAAGAGATCAGCTGTGTTATTAAGTGACAAACCCAAACAGAAATTACCCTGATCAAAGTGCGAGTCTTTGGTACAGCTCAAGTCAAATACACAAATTGATGTGACATCTGACACAGTTCATTAACGACACCCTGCAAATAGCCCTGGTTGGCACAGCGTGTTCCAGTGTCACTTAAATTCTTACTCTGAACAGCAAGTGGACTTCACTAAGATACAAGCAAGTAAATTATTGAAAATAAAAAAATACTTCAGTCAACATCGCAATTAATCCCACAGGTACCATGGCTAATGGGCACAGCACTCATACTCTGCAGGTAATAAATCAAAAGCCACTTCTGATAGTAGCGCTGAGAAAGGCAGCCTCTACTGCAGACCATCTTTCTAAAATTAAAAAAAAGTTTAATTGTAAAAAACATTTCTAACTCCTTAACTGCAAGAGTGGATACACTAATTTCCATCGCGAAAGCTTCTCATCATTTGGAAAATGTCCATTAGAGTAAATGTTCAATAACCAGACACACAGACCTCCTTTCATGAGGGTGAACAAGCAAAAAAGAATTTCTATTTCATATTTGTTCTGCAAAAGCACTGAGACATCCCAATCAAAATCATTCTGCTGAGCTAAATGACATGCGGACAGAGATACTGCAAAACCGTTAGGATGAGACCTACTATCACCCATTTGTCAGGGAACTGACCCCAAAAGATTTTACTAAATTTATGCCATTACTAACGAACTGCAAGACCAATTTGAAAACACAGGTTACACCTATGACTCACGTACCAACCATTTTTCGTGCTCAGACTGAGTAACGTTTAACCTACAATGATAATTTTTCCTTTATTTCTTGCAAATTGTGTCAGGGTAGAGAAAAAGTTACTGAAACATTTCAGTTACTATCTTTACACTGTAGTAAACTTCTGCACCTGTTAAACTAAACAGATGTTTATAGATTTCTTGGTCATGTCTGGACATCTCATAACCTACATCAGCTGTATGGCGTTCAATACCACACCCACCGTACAATTTATTCTAAGACATTTTCCAAAAATCAGAAAGCACTCGAAGACTTCAGAGGGATAAAGTGTATTCAGCAGCTTTTGGTTTTTAACATAAACATTCGGCTGTTTTTCCACCTCATGCTTAGTTAGTAGCAACAGCCAGTGTAGTTCCTCGGCAGGTCAGTTATTCCAGTGCCATCCTTAAACACTTATCATTATGTACACCAGAAATCTGAAAATAACTCCTCCCTTTCCTTTTTTATCCCCAATTCCAAAAGGCCAAAATATTAGATTATTTTCTATTACACTTACCTCCTCGGTCAGTTTAGTGTTGGATTTTTCTAAGGCATCCACCTTGGCCTGTAGGTTGTTTACTGTAGCACTGTTGAAGAGAAAAAACACCCTGCAGTAATTTCTTCTTTTATAACAGCCATTTTTCTGCTTTGCTATACTATATAATAAAGAATAAATAAATCGTGTCTTACCTTAAATGTCTATTGAGTTCTTCTACATAGTTCTTCTGGTCCAAAATAGCAGTTATCTGACCATCTCTAGGGGGGAAAAAAAAAAAAATCATTCAGCTCAGCCATTTGGATTCCAAGAACTAAGAGACACCATTAAAGGTCTAAGAGGAAATGTGGCGATATAGCCTGCATATCCAGCGTACAGATACCCTAGGTCTCAGTGAGCCTATGCGATGCATATGAAATAGCAAAGCCAAATTGCAATCTGTGCATCTATAATCAGTCACTGTCCCCTGACTTCTCAGAAGCTGCAACAGCTACTTTCACTTGGACGACACTCAGGCATTTTGTGACACGCAAACCAGAATGATTAAGGCAGACAATACTTCAAAGAGTATAGCAGTATTTCAAAGAAAAAGTAAAACTGGTTTTGCGCTACAGTTATATTGAACAAGAGTCATCTCACCAAACTCCAGTGAAGGAGAATTGTCAACAAACGCATGTTTTGCATGCACTTCCAGCAGGAAACCTTAACTAAAGAAAAGAACGTTCTAAAAATGAAATTATAGATAAAATAAATGCAATCAAAACACCTGATCCTGAGGGATAATTATTAAATGTATACCTGAATACAAACTAGCTGAATTTCCTTACAAGGAAGAAGTACTCTTGAAGAACCTTAGAAAACTGCAACACCTGATCCGTATGTCAGGGTGCCCACACCGTAGTTTTCAATCACTTGCTCTGAATGTTGCACAGCTCCATTTGTGTATGCTGGCACAAGTACTTTAGGCTATTATTACAGTTGTGATCTTTTCCAATTGAGAAATATTTTTTCTAAGGATTTTAAGGTGCCAAAAAATCAACTACTGTCCTGCTAGCCATACCACTGGTGAAGGCTACTAAGCTGCTTACCCAACAGGCTTTAAAGAATGGCAGACCCAGCTCGGCAGAGGGTCGTTTTTAAAATTTTTTTATCTTCAATTGCCAGTTAAGGAAGACCACAAAATTTCTGGGAGACTTTCCTTTTCCTCTGCCTCCTCCCAATATTTTCAGTATCTTATTTATATGTTACGGTTTATCACAGAAGAGCAATTCAGTCTAAGTAGCTTTTTAATTAAAAATGTAGCAGCTTGCAGGGCAACCCGGAATACGTGAACACAAGTTACCAAGAGATAAGAAGAAGGACAATTGTCCGTGTACCTACCCTTCACTGCCTTTTGTGCTGTTCCCATCTTTCAAATACATTGAGAAATCAATAACTCCAACCTAGGAAAGAAAAATGGGCATTTTACATTAAACACTTTTTCTAAGACTAAACACCGTCTGTAGTTGTGAAACTTTAGAGTCATTGAGCTGGTACATCAGTACATGTTGTATTATAGCAAGGATTCATTGTAACAGTAATCTACGCAAAATTAATGAAAACATGGCGTATTTCAAGCAAAAATATAGGAGAATAAGCAGCAAGCCTTAGGACATAAGGACAAACCATTACCATCACTGTATCTGTATATACACTGCCTACGCAAGCTGGAACATAAGCGCATACAGGCTCATTTTCTTTTGTTTAACAGCTACAATGATCTCATCACACAGCGTGAGGCAATTAACAGTTCTGTCCATTTCTCCCCTCATTTTGGCTAAGTCCTTCCCCATTTTTGCCTCCTTTTTCATTTACTACATTTCACTGCACATTGACCTGCATGCAGACCATAGCAAAATGCAGCAGCAAAGAGAACACCAAAATCCTGAGTCTCTGATCTCAGCACCGCCAGCTGACCAAAGACCACAATCATAGTAACAAGCTTATATTAGTCTTCTGTAACATATAGTAACAAACTTGTATCTCGGTTGATGAAAGCCGCCTACAGTGGAAAATTCTTCCAATTTAAATGAGCAGAAAAAAACATTAAGTGAACGCCCAGTACCTGTGAGTCCAGGTCTTCTCCTTTCATGCAGAAGTTGGCATCGATGACGTTCAAACCTACCAGGAGGCCAGCAATGATCGCACCTTCTTCTTCCATCATCAATGCATTAGGCTCATAAAATTCACTGCAGGATGCACGGCAAGAGGAGACAGGTGTTGCATCTTTAGAAGTCAACTAAAATGATGTCAACTAGCACGGGATCCCTGCTAGTTCATACAACAATATAATGCAAGCTCAGCCTTAACAAGAACCCAAGCAGCGGCACATATTCCACACAGAAATGTACTCCTATGTACTATCAATATACCGCTGCTCTGACTGAACACATCTCTGTTAGCACAGTAAGTCTTTAGATGAGGTGAAGACCCAAGAAGCAGGAATCCTGGTCCCTCACTGTTGAAGGGTGTGGAAAGTAAGCATGATTCTTGAGTAACGGTATAGCACATTGAGGATTTAAGACTGGGGCTTAATATCAGAGTTTTTTTAAGTAGCATACTTCTACTACTCTATTACATACTTTCATTAACACAAGCCACATTTTCCAGTGGACAACACCAAGTTCTCCTTTCTAACCCCAAGTCGGCTATGGATCTACATGGACAGCCGACAAAAACCTACTTGTTTGAGTAAAGAAACACCCACATATTTATTAAATCCTACGGCTTTACACAGACATAGTAGTTCAAATCCACGGACTTTCAATTAAACTACAAAATTATTGCTGTTTTATGAGTGGGAAGCGGAGACACAGAGAAGTGAAATGACTTGTTCCAAGTCAGATGGTAATGAAGTGCCAGGGTCAGAAATACATCTAGAGCCAAGATCTTGCAGACAGAGAATGCTGTATCTCCTCGGTACAATTATTTCACCCAAATCACCTCTTTGGAACCAAAATCTGTGTTTATTCTAATGGATACTTGAGACAACAAAAGTGGAGAAATAACAGCTTCTGAATTAAGAAAGAATACTAAGCATTTTTAATCCCTCAGAGGAAGCTCTGCATTTCACAAATATTACCATTTCTCAAAAAAAGTATACACATAACTTACCACTTGGGCATAAAAGATTGTAAAGATCTTAAAAGAGGGCAGAAGTCAACCTAACCTAATTGGAGAGCAAGCTCAGCACTCACCTGAGAAGATCCTTTCTGTTAATCAAGGCTTTCATGTATTCTGAAAGTTTCTTCTGCATTAGAGCCAGGCGAAGCCAAGCTCTGCCTCTACCTACAGGTGTCCTACAAAGGCCAGAAACAAAACAGTTACAGACATCCTGCAATGCACATTCACGAACAGCTTTAATAATCCTTTCCTATATAAAGTTTCTGCATCTCAAAGATAGAGCTGGCACTGACGAAAACAGGGAAATGCAAATAGTTACAGACAAGTTTATCTAAGCAATCACGGCTTCTCTCATAACTAATTATGTATTTGTTGTTATACTAAAAATATTTCCCTGACTTTACCCCTGCCGGATGCTGCTCATAAAAAGAGATCAGCTGCTTCAACACATCACCTTCTAATTCAAAAATCAGTTTTGCGTAAGGCAAGTCAGAAGAACATGTGTATGCTTCAGTTCAGCACAGATGCCCAAGGACCACTCCTTCAGGTAGCTGTCACGTTGGGTGAGAATCCACAAAGACAACCGAAAACACAAATTCGGTACTGTTCTCTTCAACTATTTTGCTCATTAACTCACTCACAGGATGCAATGGGTTATAGTTACAGTCCTTCCCCCTCTGTTTCTCCTGGCGATCTGAAGCAAGCAGCTTCAAAAATACGATAACTGATATGCTGCATCACAGCTCTGGCTCATCTACCCTGGCATGCTGGCCAGAAGCCAGATGCTCCAACGGAAGCTGTAAATCCCCCATGTTGAGCAGTATTCTGATTAGAAGGAAATTTCTCTTCCATCTCCAGCAGTCAGTCAGCTGCCTTATACCAAACAGCACGTGGGATACTTTATTTTCTAACCCTAACTAGTATAAGCAGCAACTGCCCATGAAAGTCATCTTCATTACTCCCCGTTCTTGACCTCACTGATACATGACATGACATTTCCCAAGGGTTAGTATGAACTCAAGGCTGAGATTTAGCAACTTATTCCAAAACTGTTCTTTATTTCAATTTATTTAATGTTTCAATATTTTTTTACAACAGGAAAAGGTAACAGGAGCTCTGGCACAACACCGTTGGCACTCCACGCTGGTCCTGTAAGCTGTTCCAGGAGGAATTCTGCACAGATCTCCAGTAAAAGCACTTGTCCATATGTACATCGGTAAATACCAACCCGAAAGAAACGGTTATTGAACCTATTCACATCTTTCAGCAAAGAAGATTTAATCCTTAGTCCTGCTACTCACACAAAAGCTTCCTTATACCTTTTTTCCTATTCCCCAGGCTGAAAGCCTCTTATGGTTTCTTTTTAGCATGGAATAAGCAAACCTGAATACGATGTCTGAAACGACTGAAATTTCTAAAAGCAATATATGCTTAAAGTGGGTTTTTTCCTCCCCTTTTTAACATAAGCTAGTATCTTCTCCGACTTTGTGGCTGAGCCTCCCTTTTACACAAACTTTACAAGTTTACCTGAATTTATTTAAAAGAAAAATTACCTCTATCAGCCTCAAAACTATTTAATCTGTCATCACCTTTCCTTCCAACTCCCTTCCTCTTCAGTCTGACTTCAGAGAGTCAGTAAAGGCTGTTCCCATTCCTGAGACACATCGTCACCCACTTAGTGCTAGCAATAAATGCACTACTGCCCGTAACACCCCATGTGCTTAACACAGAATATATGCTATCCTCTCCTTCTGCAGTTCCTTGATTAAGAATAAAGGAGAGTAAAGAGATCCATTTTTATCAGCAGAAGGTGGCAGATGTACTCCTGAAGCTTATGTCTGCCGTTCCTTCTCTTCTTCAGGATCCTTCTTACAATAAAAAACATATTAGGTACTTGTGCAGTAAAAGACTGTACTTACTTCAGCCCTGGGAGATCCTTAACACTAGCTGTAATTTCTGCAGCTTCAGGAACAAGTTTTTCTACTAGTTCTAGAGGTCCCCAAAACGACTTATTTTGCCCAAGAAAAGTCTTTTTGGCTAGAAAAGAAAAAGAAATAAAACGAACCAGTTAGGCCTGTGCTGACTAAATACATTCTCAAACATGGTCAGAAGTGAATAAACAGGAAACAAAAATTGCCAGAAAGATTCTTCTGCTGCTAGGCAAGTACAAAAGATGACTTTTTACGCCCGAGTGTGGCAATTACTGGTATCATTCAAATAAGGCAACAGGAGCTTGAGACAGATGCCAGAAAATATTCCATACATCCCCAATATGCTAAAACAACAACATCCGGTGATAACCAGCAACTTAGATTCACTGCTAGAGGTCAACATTTCTACTAGGACGCTGTCACTGTCCCTACGTTACACTTGATGCGTGAGCGGTCATTTTCTTCCACTGACCATCACATTCCAAGGAAAAGGACCACACCACTCTGAACCCGCTCCTTCTCCGTAGCTGCCAGGGGCTTCTCTGTGCAGCCTTTCCTCCTTCAGAAAAGCTTTCTAGAGACCCCTAGGTACTAAAGCTGGAAATTAATTTTCTTCTTCCATAGTTCTTACTGCTACTTCACAGCAGCAGTGAGAAGACCGAGAACTCTGTTAACTTCAAACTTATGACCAGCAGTAGGGACACTGGCAAATGGATCAACAAAGAAGCTGAAGAATATGAACACTTCTTTCTTGCACCATGTTACCTTAACCAGCACAGGAATCACTTCTTCTGCGCATAATGCTGAACACGACTGCTAAAGAAGTAGCGCGGGATGTACGTGTGGGTGCTGAGAGGGCATTTAGTATCTTCCGCTTTTCATCTCAAGCTACTATCACGCAAGGGCAGCACATCAAGCAAAGCAGTCCAGTACTTGGGAATTTTAGTTGTGACTCCGTATTATACAGTTAAATATATGCTCTGCTTGCTATTTTAGAAAGCAGTTTACAAGACATTAGCTGCACAAAGCTGAAATCCTCAGTTTTGATAGAACTATTGAGAAAGGACCTCCGTGTTGCAGTTCCTCTTCCAGCAAGAGGACTGTTGGGTCCGTAAAGCATGAGGAAGTGCAGAAAAAAAGGGAGTCATGAGTTTGCTGAGGAGCTAATTTTATCACTGATCACTTAGTTATACTCAAGTCATCTGCAAAGCTGTTTTAAAAATGGCAAGGACCTGCAACAACTGTGAACTTTTCACCTGCAGTGTTAGACCTTCAGCAGACGCTTTTTCCCTTCCCGTGGCCTGTCAAGTCAACTGTAATCACAGTACTGACCCTGCTCAGCCTCCCCTTAGTCTACTGGAGATTACAAAACTAGATTTTTAAAACAAGATTGCTCTTTCTTGCTCCTACGCTATGACAAACAGCCTGGGAGGACTCCCCTCAAGCAAGGTTACCTTTCAAGCCGTGTTTAAGGCAATGTTCCATCACCACGAAGAACTGCTGAAGAGGAGCGTAGTCGGAGTCCAGCGTCCTGCCCAGATTAAGTGCCGATTCAATCAACCCCTTGATGCTCAGTTTTGCCATGTTCATCAGGTTCATGCGTTCATTAGCCATGAGATAATTAGGATCTATTAAAAAAAGGAATAAAAATACTGTTGAGTAACAAAAGCTATTTTGAATACAATAAGATATCCCATATCCCTCTCTCTTTGTCCCTCAGCTTTGAAGGCATTTTTAGGGGCAGTGAGAGTTTCATGTGAGGTACTCTAGTAAGGCCTTTTGTTGAGAAAAATAAAAATTAACTAGTATTTTATGGCTGAAGCCACAATGACACGGGAATAGGTGATATATCACATTAAGGGAGCTTCAATACTTCAAATAACTAAAAAAGCTTTAATTTTTCAAGGCAGAAAAGTTTGAAGACAGCTGTTGATCTTGACAACGCGTTACTGAATGCTATGGCCGTCACTTGCTCCAACTCAAATCCCCAGCTATGTCCAGTGACTACAAACCAGTAAGATTTTTCCACTTGTGATTTTTTCTTCCATCTGAAGATAACCATGCATCCTCTCACACCTACTCCATCCATGTGCCTCTCTATCCAGTCTTGCATCTTTCCTTCTCATGATTTTTTTTTTCTTTTTAAAACTTGGATGTAACACGGAGCCAATTCCCACCTCTCTCTCTCCATTTTATCAACACTACTGTTTTTTACCACTGAGAGTAAGGAGATGATCTTCGCGGCTCCTCTGGCAGCTCTGTCTAAGTCCCAACACATACACATCTTCCAAGACTATATTCTTTCTCTACCATATTATTAATATTCAGACCTTTACACTCGCCAGTAGCAAGAAACAAATACAGACATCCCTTTTCCAAACTACACCCTGCCTGCAGGCCTCCTGCTCCCTGGCCTGTTCAATGTGCCAATGCCAACATCTATCCTGTCACAGAGTGCCTCTCTTCCCAAACACCATCACTGCATTTCCAACACCTCAAGAAACAAACCCGTTTACAGCAGTACTGTCCCGTAACTAGAGTGAAATTGTCCTATGACCACAACAAATAAAGTGTGCTTGAGCTTTAGGCCTGGAGATACAGAGTAATAGAGAGAAATTCTTGCTACTAAAATGATGTTGCATCAGTGGCAAGTTTTCTGTTTCTATGTGTTCCACCTGCAATCTCACACCCAATTTCTGAGCTACAGTTCTTCGGCGCAAGCAGTTTCATCCCTGTAAGGCACATTTATTCTAGGGCTGCTGTCAACAGCCATGGACCCTTGAACCAATTTGCCACCTTCGCGAGTGAATTTACTACGCCTAGCAGCAGAAACATGACCAGAGGACATCTAAGACTACATATCTAAGCACAGGGTACACATTTCGTCGGCTATACTGATAAAGCGTGCTTGCATTTAGCAAACAAGTAAAGCAAATAAATATCAGAGACTGAAAACCTTCAATTAGAACAAAAGGAGATCTATTTCTATTTAAAATGCAGGGGAGCACGTAGCTAAGTTTGATGAAAGAAGCCACAAAAATATCTAGAAACCTAAGCTGCGGAAGAATGGCCGATCCTGCCGGCTCTGTGGAGTACCACCACCCAGACCCACCCAGCGACGCCCACCACCGTCAGGGTGTTCTCAAGTTCTTTTTGACTGTTCGGAGGCTCCGCTTCTTCAACATACAGACAGCTGAGATAGGTTCCCACATCTCTCTTTAAAACATCTATCACGGTGAAGGAGGAGGGGAAGATGCAACCCTCATCCTCAGTGGATCGAGCCCCTAAGTGAAGTCTCGCAGAAGTCTGAGTTTGTATTCAGCAGGTTTGCCACTGAGTAAACATAAAATCTCTACTAGGCAGGTGGACTTGAGCTGTCTGGATTGTCAACAGTTCTCATCCTCTTGTCAAAACAACTGTGAAGAACCATTTCTTGCAACTTAAAATGCAACAACTTAGCCAAAAGAGGCCAAGGGGTATATTCGTCTGAGACTACTGCAGTCTCCTGTAGGACTTGTCCTGATGATGCAAGTCATCATCCTGCTTCATCACGACGCTGATACCGACAAGTCCAGTTGCTCAAATACAAACTCCTTGTCATCTCAGATGTACTGCCACTGCAACGAGGCATCTTGTCTGCACCCACCAGCCAAAAAGAGAGCAAGGAGCATAACTATTGAGAAGCACAGAATCATTAAAAATCACGTAATTCCCACTTCCAACTTTGGGTATCTCCTGCACGTTCAAAAGCACTGTAGGTCCAGCAGCATGTAGCCAACAGGAGTAATATTTGATTTCAGTAACCTATGGCTGAATCCAAAACAGGCAATAAGAAGAGCAACTGCTACCATGCAATTAAGACTCCTTATGCCAGACACAAGGAGACACTGAAAGGTACCTCAGGGTTGGAAGACGAAAAGCAACTACGAAGGTGG
This sequence comes from Fulmarus glacialis, assembly GCF_000690835.1. NCBI lineage: Eukaryota > Metazoa > Chordata > Aves > Procellariiformes > Procellariidae > Fulmarus > Fulmarus glacialis. The sequence continues at coordinate 38,076 of NW_009214748.1, forward strand.
AGACACAAACATCCTCAATCAAAGAACCTGAGAAATTATGACAGAGAATCACAAGGGAGCATTTGTGAAACCTGGGAACAAAGGCGGATCTGCTGAATCTGCCTCCGAAGCATGCCACGGTCAGGTTCCCCTGGCTCCAAGACTAGCTGGCACCCAGGCTGGTGAAGTCTCGTTATTGCTGCTTAGTTTTGGGTGGCCTGTCTGCCAGAGGACAGGCTGCTTTTATCATGGATGCTGCTGATGACTCAAAGACCTAGCTCTGTGGCAACAGCACTAGCAATACTCGAGTACCCCTCATCAAAGAGATCAACAGCCACCGGCCTAGTCATGGTCCAGGCCACGTCTGCCGCCATGGACAAATGCCTTCTTGTTCAGAGAAGTGGCAAACAAGTCCAGTTGTTTCTGTGTCTCCACCCAATCTTGTACTGCTGAGGGACAAAGTGATCAAATCCCCCTGAGAGTTTTGTTTTACTAACTGTACGCTCTTCAAGCACTGATTGTCTTGGCTCCCATCCTATAAAAAGGCTGGGATTAGGCATTCACAATTTATTTCCATAGGTTAGAGAACGTCTAAGTACTCATTTAGGAATGCAATTCTCATAGCAGCACTGGACTGTAGAAAGATTTAATTTAGTGGATGATTTCTGCCTTTGCAGAACTAGTACTATTTTAAGCAGATAGACTTGGCATGTATATTGAACAGATTACCTGTTTTGTGATTTGCAATCCATTGTATGATTTGCAATGTAGCTAACAGTTACCATTACTAGGAATGCAGGCTCAGGAAAAAAGAGTCAGACACAATATTACATACGATTGCAAAAACTAATTTTTGTACATGCAATTAGAAAAAACTTCTGTATATTTTCTTCTGCGTACTTATGCATAAAACTAATGAACACCACCTCTGACAGCATCCATCACAGTTGCCCTTTAAGAGCATATGAACATCAGTACAGCATTTACTTCTACCGCACACAACTATTGTCACAAAATTGTGCTTTGCTTCAGTACCATGATTCAAAATCTGCTCACATCAAGCTTATCTGGTAAAAAACCCATCAATACCCTCCCTCAATACTTCTGGTATACTTATAGTATATCCAGGCTTCCGACCAAATCTGCTCAGAACAAGCTTATCGGGTAAAAAAACCCATCAATACCCTCCCTCAATACTTCTGGTATACTTACAGTATATCCAGGCTTCCGACCAAGACCAGCAGAAATCTCTAGTAGGTTGAATTATCTAAGGCAATTTTTATACATACCCTCAAAAGAGTATGGTGCTGCGGTAAAAGAAACAAGTAGACTTTTTTTTTTTTTTTTAGTTTAAATACATTTTGAAGTCTAGATTGAACATGATTATTTGGCCAGGCTTTGGAGAAAAACTCCTATGCATATATAATACACCGTGCATATACAGACCCTTTCAAAAAGCTGAATGTTTGCCTCCTGAACGTGTCTAAAAGTTTTAAGACTTGACTTAAACCTTGTTAATAATCACAGCTTCTTTCTCTTCTTCCCTACCAGGGGAATAGCAAGATACAGGAAGACACAGAGACCTCCTCTCCTCTCTAATCCAGTCGAAGTCCCGCAGCGGCATGCCCCAAGCAACAAAGCCCTGCCGCAGTAGGGAGCCGTCCTGCACCCGCTGCCCGAGCGGCTCATTGACCCAGTCGGTAGCAAGGCAGGCATCCAAAGCGATTCTGCTTACGTGGCAAATCAATTGCTAAGGCAAAATTAAAGACAATTACATGCAAAATGTTACTTTGGCTATGGTTATTAGCTAATGTGAATTATGGTAGAGTCCAAGGACACTGCTCAGAATTAGGGTCCCACTCCATTCCATACTCACAGGAAACCATGCGCATTTCTTAAGAGTATCGAGAACCGCTGCCTCGCACAGACCTATACTCAGGTCAAGGGTACCGTATGCTTTTTGAGGCAAGGTGCGTGGTTTTCTACGAGTCTGAGAGGTCTGCGATTGCTGTGTGTCGGCTGGGGTCAAGACTACCCTACTTAAAAAAAACAACAACACAAACAAACAAATATAAGAGGGGTGTATGAAGCATGTTCAAGACAACTAGATTCTTTCAACACTTTTAAGAGCTAATGAACATCTGAGCTGATGAATGCAGTTAGGTAAAAAGAAAAAGTAGGGCTATGCTTTCATTTAAGACTAAAATGTGCAGTCACAGTCTAAAGAACTAAAAAATGTTTTCATCACATTAACTAAAGATTTCTGCTTCATTAATCTGTTGTGAACAAAGGTGCTCTGCATATGCAGCTTATCTAAAAATCTCATCTTGCAAACCAATTAACTGTTACATAGCATGAAACTGCATAAGATCTCAAAGATTTATTCAGAAAATTAAATCCTAAGTAATTTATACCATTGTTAGATGTGCTGCAACAAGAGCAGGGTAAGCAAGCAACGATGACTTTCACACAGTAAGACTACCTGGCTGGCTTTAAGTCAACCCAGTCACCTCCAGCTTTGATAGCGTGACCCTGATGTGCAATTGAGATTCTTGGTTTGAGTCAATACCTTCTCCAACTTTCTCCTTCTGCCTCTAACTGCAAAAACTCCACCTGTGTTTTACTACACTTGCCATGTTGTAAACCTTAAAAAGTAAAATCTTGGCCCTTAAACTTCATGTTTCAATGTGGTTTGGATTTCAGCTGAAATAATCTGAAATTCTCAAGACGCTTTTTTGCTATTTAAAAACTGTCACTTTTATAGAATAGAGGTGTTTTCTAATCAGCAACCTTGCACATGGGATATAAGTGGTCACGACTGAACTGGACTTGCATCCCGCTAGAATGACAGGGTAAAATAATCAGCTCATCTGACTGTTTCCTTAAAAGACTGAACTCTCAGGCTTCTAAAGAGGTAAAACTGTGCCACAATCATTCACAGGCTAACAGCATGAAAAGCAGAGGGTTCCTGAGAAGCTTCCATGAAGACATTTTCAAAAGCATCCAAGTATCTCAGGAATCTTGTAATTTGGTTAAAAGGTAAAATATGTACCTAGGAACCTAGAAGTCAAGGAAAAAGTCAATGCAATACTGGATCTCAAAGGGTTAAGCTGTGACTGTGGTCTAAGTAATTCTCACCTGGTGACAATAAATTTTATCGCTCCTTATACTGAATTGCCGTAAAAGAATTAAGAGGAAACTAAAATAAAGCTAGAACTTTGATCACATGCAGGGAGTTATGAAACACTGTGGATGCGAACAAATCTGCTCAAAGTAATGCCAATTAATTAGTATTTCAGCGAGGTTCTCCACGTCCTGAATCCATCTTAAATCAAGAATCCAAACTTAAAGCAATCTGAAATTTAGAAAGCCTGCTTCTGTGTATGGAAGACAAATGGCATCTTGCAAACAGTTCACACTGTATTCAGATAACTGAGACACGTTACTGGTGAAACACTTGCTTTCAAAACAACCCAGCCAGGTATCTACAGCGAACTGAGTTTCAGTTAAGCAAATTCACATTAGGAAAGACGTTAGTTCCAGCTGCTCAGACTATGAAATCATGAACACGTGTATAATTTCAAGTAGATGTGGAAAGCAAACCCCTAGATAAACTGAGGATTTCCATCATTTAAACTGGAGTTCAACATCATTATGTATTTTTTAAGCTTCTTGTATTTCCGTTGAAGTTTTCCTGACAATCCCTTACATTCAAATCCCTCATCTGCCTTCCAGCAACGCAAGCCCCTGACTACTGTCTCAAGGATGAGGTGATACACGTTTGCGTGTATCATGCAAACACTCTCTTAAAGGTAAGCAGTAACGAAAATAAAAATGACATGACTATTCACAAGTGAAAAGCGGAGGCATGTCTGTTTCTACAGAAGGATGTTTTACCCTACTCATTTTTTGCTTCTGTATTCAAAATTCCCCCTGTCTACTCTGAGGGACTGTGGATAAACTGGAAGGTAGCTGGACTAACACCATGTTACCAAAATGAAATCTGACTTCCTAAGAGAGGAAACATTTCCACAGAGATTTTAAAATGTTGCTTCATTTGGTCTTGCTATTATGTCTTTAATGTTGACTTTTGAGGGGGGAAAGCACACTCCACGTCAAGCATCCATCAGTCTCTGATCGATTGCCGAGGAGGACAGTTCCCCGCACACACCAGGCACTTAAGAGTCAAAAAACCAGAACGGGATGGTGGTCATGGGGAACAAAGACACAAGTGAAAACAGACATGACACACATTTCAAATGTATCCCATCCTGACAAAATTAATGCAAAAAAATCTGTACAATGTTTAATGGGGGGGGAAAAAGTCTCAAACCCTTTTTTCACACCCCATCCCTCCCCCCCTCCCCCCCAGCCTACCTTGGATATGCCCTCAGCTGGAGCTGCTGGGAAAGCAGAATTAGCTGTTGTGCCAGGAGAGGGAACATTTCCCACGGCTGGTGAGAAGCCCGCTGTGTTTACGAGGCCACCAGGCAGAAGCCCAGGCACGTAACCAAGCACAACAGTTGAGAAAGGCACCATCCACAGATCACCAGCAAGAGATCAGTGTAGTTAATGCATCTAAAGTAAATTTTGTGCACAACATATCCTCTTTAAAAAGATTTACATCATCTCAGTTTCCAAATATAAATAAAAGTTAATTTTGCCATGTCATGGTTGATTTTGCTTTTTTCTTCTGCCAGAAACATGCTTAAAACTATTTGCACTGGAAGGTTTTTCCTAAGTGAGTCCCAAACCTACCTGCATTACTTTGCCATCCTTAACTATCATTTATTATTCTAATAATAATTGCAACTACATATTTTAAGATGGATGTGTCCTTCCCAGTGTTGCTCATACTTTACCCTCTATTTATAACCCTGAGTCCACAACATAAACATGCTTCACTTAATTTCACCATTTTTCTTTACCAAGTTTCACGTTTAAATTGCTTATCTGTGCTATAAAGAAACAAATGCAGCTTTTGGTTAACATCCTACCGGTGAGAATTAGGCCCAAACTGAATAAAACACTGGTAAGAAAACAGCCACTGTGGGGCCTGCAATCCGCAACACCTTCGAGAACTCTCAATGCACAAATTGGCAGAAAGAGCTGAAATGCATCTGCTGACCTTACTCCTTTGGGATTACCAGTGTCAGAATAACAGGACTTGCGCTCCTAACTCATCCAGATAGCAAGAGCCCTAGCTTTCGCTTCTAACTTGAGATTGCCACTGTAAAAGAATTTGGCATATATCGATAAATACCCCTAACCATCCTTCTACGCTGAAATCTATATTCTTCCTAACGATGAGCACTTACAACTTCTCAGCCACAAAAGGAAAATTCCCTTCTTATTCCCTTGCCTCCAAAGGTTTATTAGCCTTTTGTGCTGCAAACACTTCCATCCCAAGCAGGAACGGTTGCATTTAGTCATCAAATGACAAATTTACTTGAGTGCATGCGGAATTAGGGATTCAACTATTTCACGCTTACACCTTTTTTAAGTGTAAGAAGCACTACAAAAAAAAATTCTCATTTAATAGTTGACAAGTTTTAATCAAAATTTGCAATACAAGTCAGAGTCACGTTCACAAAGTCTCGAGTTGATAAACAGAAATACTTCAGAAAATCTGAAGCTTCGAGGTGATTTCTGAAATACTTTTTGAAATTTAGCTTCCATATATTGCTGCAAGCTGTGTTTGTATCAGGCTCAGGAAAACAATTGTCTCAGAATGCCTTTGATATAAGTAAACTAGCCCCTTGCCGATTCATACTTTCTACCTCCACTTGAAGTAAAAATATTGAAGTAAAAATACCCAAATACTTATTGAAGTAAAAGTACCCAAAAATTTTTGAAGCATTTTTTAAGCAACATTGTATGCACATATTTTCAAAAAAGAGATCAGTAAGAATTTAGAAACCAAAACTGATCACATGGAACCCATGAAGGGACTGATAAAATTTGGAAGAAAAGCCTTCACAATAGCCACGTTAAAAGTAAATTAATACAATTGCAAGAGCAATACATACACTCGAGTGATCAAAGACATTTTCTTTAACACGCTAACAGCAGAAACCAAACATCCACACAGAGTGCAACTGGGACAGCATGTTCTGGCTGCGAACCTGGTTCAACCAGACAAGCACGTTCAGAAAGCCACAGCTATTGGCACTGGAAAGGAAAACTGCATTTTGCACTCTGGCTCAAAATCATAAGTCAAAAGCCCATCATTAGCGGAAATAATAGCTGAAAGATGTTGGTGTGGCACGCACCTTCAGTATCATCACGCAATTGCTCCACCACATCTGTCAAATCCTCCCAAGAGTCTTTGCAAACAGCAAAAAGAAAGGAAAAGAAAGAAAATGTCATGCAAGCCATGATCTAAAGGAAAGATTCAAAATCAAGGTATACGAAAAGGATAACTGAAAGGGAGATTTGCATAATACAAGACTTAATTCATAGTGGGAAGAGATTTGCAAGTCAAAAGGGTTTATTAGTCTGCACAAAGCAATACGGCAAAGCGTTTTTTTCCTTGAGAGTCAAATTAAGATAGGCTTCAGTAAAGCTTTAGCAGCTTTGTTTCTTTCTGCGTTAAGACAAGCAACGTTTTTGTAAAGCACATCCTAAAAAGAAAAGCAAGACAAGCATTATTTTGTTTGTAAGATCAAAGCACTAAACTTTTGATATTTATGCAACATCAGCATTTGCTTCCATTTCCTCCTACCCAGCCCCCAAAAGAACCCCCCAACAGGGAAATACAGCCACACATGGAAAAACAAGCACGTTTCAGGAAAAGGACATACTGATGACATTTTAAATAAGGTTAAACAGAGCTTTAACTCCTTTACGGCCATCACTCCAAATGACAAATCTTGCAGAGGTGATCCAACTGAGCCTGGACGCGGGTCACAGGTTTCATGTCGTCATTCTGATGATGATTCACTAAGGCCTTGTCCTGGTTTTCGAAGAGGAAAACACCTCTATCTCCTTGCCAGGAGCCTGCAGATGGCTGACAGGCATGGGGAGGAGGTAGGTATCCTGGGAGAGTAGCGAGCAGGACAAGGAAAACTTGTTTCAGCACGCTGACTAATTCCCTGGTTTCAAACCCAGAAAACACAGCCACGCGAAGCCGCGGAGGGTCTGTGGGATTTTCAGCTCCCTACTTACGTGCCCGCTCTCCGCAGTGCTAATTTGCAATCAGTTGAACGCCCGAAGCACAAGAAAGGCTCTATTCCCCTTTACTGGCCAACTGTGCCAAAGTCCTGAGCAAAGTACACATACTGCCAGGACCTCCTCCCTCCCACGGAAAAGCTAACACCAGCCTCCTCCTGCCGTAGGAGCCGCGTCGGCTAGCAAACAGCATATTCACAGCCACTGCATTTAAAGAAAAAAAAAAAAAAAAAAAAAAGTCTAAATACCAGTACGACTAAATTCAACTGATCCCCGAAATCTTCCTACACTGCAATACCACCGACCAACAGCATTCTCATCCTTTGAGGCTGTTTTATTCACGTAGCGGACTTTTAACTATCAGTTTTCTTCAAAAACCAGAAGTTCACTTCCCCTACGGCTAAGGATTTCTGAGAACAGCAGAAAACCACCATTCCTTGGGTCCTGCCCACGTACCCAGGTTGAAGTGATCGATTCAGCAGGGGTTTCTCCTCTCCTTGTCAGGGTGAAGAAGGAGGGAGGGACAATGAGCCCAGTCAGGTTCACTTACCTCTGCTTGCTAGGAGCAACAGGGAGTTTCGCTTGAGAAATTCCCCGCTATTTCAAGAACAAAGCCCAGGTGATGCTCCCCCCACCACCAGCTTCCCCCATGTGCTACACTTACGGCTTTTGGTCTTTTATTACAGGTGTTCCAGCGTGCTGTAGGTTCAGGAGACTTTTTGTAGCTCACAGAGCAGGGGTGGACCGACATGTCTCTGATGCTTTCCTGGGCCCCACTGCGCTCTTACCTTCGAGTGCTACAAATTGGACTCCGTGACTCATGGGTCACTGTCACCCCTTTTCCCTTTTTTTTTTTTTTTTAGGACTTAAAATGCAGATGTTAGCATGACTGAGAAATTCAGTATTTGTAGAAAATGCTTTGCATAACAACACTACATTAACAAGCTAATACAGCTAATATATACAGCTATATTTCTAGCATTTCTGAAAACAAATCAGAAGAGAACCTAGCTGCACATGCAGTAATTTATTTAATAGCAGTTTCCATCACATGCAAATACCAGAACCAGATTCTGACCATCCCAGAATCCCTACCTGCACACCGAGATTGAAGCCAGACATCATCACTGAATGGTCTTTTACCAAATACTGAGGGTTTGGGTTTTTTCCTTAATCTAAAGTGTAAACACTGAAGAACATGTCATAACCAAAAAAAGATGTATAATTAGCTTGGTAACGGGGACAGAGAAAATTGCCAGGCTTCGCTTGATCTTTCACATGATCTTTCTCACTTTGATTTTGTCACTTCAAACTCCTCCCTACGTGCACCACGTAGCCTCCAATTATTTAAGCTCTCTGCTCCTCTAAGCCCTTTCTTTGCTCAGCTCCACGTCCAAAAACACCCAGGACCTCCAACCTACTATGACAGCTGTTAACAATAGGTAGGGAGGCTTATACACAGAAGAACAGGTTTTGCCTTCTCATCACTTGGATTTTTAAATTTTTTTTAAGTCAACATAGGAAACCACTTAACTGTATTAGGTCAGCACAGTCCAAGCAGTCCAGTACGCCGCATCCCATAAGATCTGGGCTACGTCTCACAGAACGGTGCAAAAAACCTCACAGGACTGTGCTGGCTGTATCTGGACCATTGCTACCCTCTTCATGGTAAAGGATTAAGGCATCTTTTTCTTTTTTTTTTTAACCCTTAGCAAGTGATTCATGTAAGGCTTACAGACAAACATCCAGTGGAGTCACAAATAATTTCTTGTATTATATCCCTGCAGGCAATTATCCTATCCTCTTTCTAGCGAGAAATGCTTGCAAGAAATGCATGAATTTATAGTGGCACAAGGGTAATATGGGATTTGTACAGATTTAAAGGCAAAAGCACAGATTCAATTAGCACTTTCTTTCACATTGTTGTTCATTTCTTCATGCACCTAACTGCACTTTGCATATATTTCATTTCTTCTTTTACATTCTACAGTTTTCCCTACTTGTCTGGAATTTCCACAGAACAACAGTGGAGGGGAAAAAAAAAAAAAAAAATCACAAAGACCTGCGAATTGATAGTTTCCATGCTCCTTATCATGGTACATCTAAGACAAACTCAATACTTTTGATTATTACGGAAAAATATTGAAGTCTGTAACTGAAGCATACCAAGTTTAGAGAAGAGGATTACCAAGACTTTTAAGTCTTCGTAAAACCATTACCTCATTCCAACTAGATTCCCAGGAAGATTAGTATTATGGAATTGAATATCCCACTGGAATAAACACACAAGCAAGCTCTTCACAAAGGAACTGGAGTACTTATTATCACTAATATATTCATCATGAAAATCCCATTTGCTATTTTAACAATCAAGTTTTTCAAAGTTACTCTCTTCTCTGCTTCGTTGACACAGCAGCAGTGTTCTCAACTGGTTTGACTACACGGGACGGTCCAGCAGCAGCATGGGATTCACTTTGGGCTGATTTACTCAGTTTAGCACTGGGGCAAGAAACCCCTTACAGCCTCGGCAAAGTGACTTCAGCTGCCGTGGAGCAGTGCAAGTTTAGATACTCTTACTACCAACTACAAAGTCTTTCAAATTCAATGTCAAATACGGTATTTTATCCTTTGCTAACAATTAAAAAAAAAAAATAAATACAAAACCATCTTAACAAGCAGGGATACTAATGTATATGAAGAAGCAGCCTCTCTGTGTTACGACTCTGTTCCTGCTAGTAAGAATGCTTAAAAAGAGGTGGTGATTAATGAATAGCGAATGATTCCATACAGTAAGAAAACAAACAAAAACTTTCCCTCCTAACTTGACCTTCCTGACTCCGCTCATATCTTTATTTTTGGTTTAGTATTTCTCATAGACATACGCAATCCCTAACAGTTACATTGAGATTTGGAACAACTCGTGCAGGAATAAGGGATATTGCCAGCAGATACACTTTCCCTTGCAAACAAAAGCTTTTAAAAGTAAACTCTGGGAGAATGTACCAGCATAAAAATTATTCCATGCTGCTATTAAACAGAAGGAGTCCTCGTTTTTTTTTGTTGTTTTTTTTGTTTGTTTTTTTGGTTTTTTTTGTTTTTAAAAAGATTGAAGTTATTAGTCTAAAATAGGGTTGGGAGAAGAACTCTTTATGAATATTCCAAACTACCACCATGCCTCTCCAACCGCCATCCAGCTGTGCGCTGCAATACAATGCTCCTACACCTCCTGGCAGCCCCCAAGACGGTTGTGAAGTTCCAAGTCCAAAGGCAACCCTGCTAAGCAGTGAGTTGCCACACTACTAGACAGGCTGAGCAAACACGCTATATGCAAAAGCTGAGTACATGAGGGGAAATCAAGATTGCGGCTTCTCACACTGTGGGCAGGACAGGGATAAAAACAGCATCCGATTCATGTTATGGGGTTTTTGAGCAAGTGTCTCATGAGCAGAAACCAGCAAAAGTTCCCAAATATACAGCAGAAATATCCCTGTGATATTTTAAATAAACCTAAACAAGCATCGAACCCTTTACTGTGCCCTTTAATAAACGCTGAGAGGTTCCCGTAGTCCGGAGCTGCACAAAACCCTAGATATCCCCTTCAGACTGCCGGTACAGAAAGCATTCATTAAGAAATCATGTGCAATGAACATTATCACCTCAAACACAGCATCTTAGCCTATACTGGGATACCACCTACAAGCAGACTCCCACGATTTGCAGTAAACCTAGCAGTAGAACTGCAAGTTCCTTAACACACGCAGCTTCCTAGGCCACCAATTTTCTGCCCACGTCCTCTTCACTTGTATCAGCAAATACCTTGTGAGTGCAACTAGGAGGATGGGATGCTCCAAACTTCTTAAATAGCTATGGCATTTTTTCATGTGTAAAGAAAGACACTCAGAACAAAGCAATGAACCCACACATCCTTTTTATAGTTTCCAAGCACAATATGAGAATCAAGTTCCTCCAAAGACAGACTAAATAGGTCAGGATTTTTTTTTTTTTTTAAAGTACAGAAGTTCTTACCAAATGCATAAGGAGAAGCTGAGAAGTCAGTAAAATAAAATAAAAATAATAGTAATAATAAAAAACCAACCAAAAAACGCAGCACCAATTTGAATTTTGGGAAGTGAAAACTGAGCTTGATACAGAAAGTACTCAGCAACGGTGAAGTGTCAGTTATGCCGCTTTGGCTGCTATGACAGGCTTGACCCAAATCTGTTAGTTTTTGTACAGGCACTTACAGAGAACATTAACTCTGTTGAAGAGTTATTAACAAACCAACCCGCAACAAGACCAGGGTCCCCATGTTCTGTTTACCGATAAGGAAAGGGGTTATTTTTTAAGCTTGCCCACAGCAGCAGTCGAGATAAAGACTAAACACGTCAGCAGCTGAGCGCCCATAGCAGGAAAGACAACTAGACTGCATTCAGTCCACGCACTAGTATTAAATCCCCTCTGTTCCCTCCTGGTGATTTGCCATGACTGAAAAAATTCTGAGGAAAGAAGAAAAAACACCCGACACATTTAAAATAAGGCCTACAAAAGTCTGACAAGTTAGTTAGGACTGAAAAACAAACGCAAGAATCGGGATGATGACCAAGCGAACCAAATCAAACCCAACCAAACCGCAAAGAAAAATGCCAAGCAACAAGGGTGGCTTTCTCCCGATGCCCCTTTTTTCTCAACATCTTTCTTTTATCTAAGCCCTAACATTCAAAGTGCTCCAGAACTCTTTCTTTTTCCTCCAGAAAGCAAAGACAAGACCGCTCCTCCGTGCCTCACTGCCATGCCCGAGCCGGAGCGCCAGGAGTTTCAGCAGCACTTCTCACATTCACGCAAAGGCACTTTCAAGTTCAACTAGAAGTGAAATTCTACAGCGACCATCAGTATAACCGTCACTGCTGGTTTCCCTGTCAGTTATGCCTCGTTATGCCCTACATAGGAAAAAGTGCTCTCTGTATTCTAGAGAGGGATGCTAATGGAAGAAATGCTGACACATGTGCTCTTTAGAAGGTTAATTATAGGATTATTTGTCTGATTTTAACTTTCTGTTCTTTTGTGGGCCAAAGCATCCTACAACACAAGAGAAAGTTGGAAGAGCTTACTGAGAAATACTGAATACGCATGACAAATTGCATTCACGTCTTCTTTTTTCTTTAAGGCTAGCACATTCTCCTTCACTGTATGGACAAACACTACTTCTATCATGAAACGGAAACCTATAGTCATGCTATTATATTTATTTAAATTACATTATCTCATATTTGTTGCCTTAGGAATGATAAATAATACATTTAATAAGAAATAATTAAAGTGGTCAAGAAAGAAAATTAAGTAGATGCTGTTAATATCATCGGAGATATGTAATAAATTTTTTCAGATTAGATTTGCAAATCAGGTGGATCACGAAGCGTCGACGAAGAAAACGGACCAGGAAAGAGATTTTCAGTGCCATATTCAAACACCTTGCAATCCAAAAATCGAGGAAGCAACCAGACAGCCTGCAGCCTAGAACGCCAGGAACCATCTATTCAGAACTTACAAAGTAGCTTAAGAAAAAACATTTTTTAAAACCCACTACCTAAAAATCCCATCTTTAAATATATATGGGGAGAGAGAGAAAGAAAGAGCCTTGCATAAGGAAGAAAAAATAAGTCCATTCATTTCACCCTGCAACTTCTGTCTGGGAAAGCTATTTTCAAACAGGAAAGGTGAAGAATGGATACTAAAACCGCTTAACACAAACACATTCTCCCGTGCAAGTACTGCTGCACCAACGTGTGCCCGCCCGCAAATCCCAGCTATTCTTCCGGAGCAGGAGAACGCAAAGGAGAACACAGAGTGCTTTGGTACTGCTGCTGCCTCGGGGAGCCTCCGCTCTCCTCCGTCGCCTACAGCTGTACTTTGCTGACGCTACTGACCTTGGTGCTATTTGCTCCCTGCAGATAATAGTTAATTTTATCTATTTCCTCGGACCACACCAAGCACATTGAATCAATCCCCATATTGTTATCCTGCACCCACCTTCTTTGTTCCCTCACTTAATGCATCCTTATCCAGCATCCAACTGCCCAAAACTGCTTTACCTCACATTACAGCACCAACAGCTTGTGCTTTCATTATAAATTGTGACAATCGACTGCAATATTTTTTAGTTAAAACTGTAACAAGATTTTTTTTTTTTTTTATAAAGGCCATTGTCATCCCTCTTGTTTTAACACATGCTACTCCTCATTTGGCAGCATCTGGGTCACAACTGACATGACCATTTTTCCCATGCCAGGGACATTTTGACGTAAGGTTTGCACTGCACCGAAAGAAACAGCAGTCACAGATCTGCTAACTGGGAGGATATAAAAAGTAAGAAAAAAAAGTACAGAGGACTCGGGAATTCCAAGCCCACTCTCCATTACATGTACGGGACAAGTAAATAGCAAATGTACATCATATACATTAATGGTGTAACCCCACCCTAAGTTTTATTCCTGTTTCCACATGATTACCATCAAGCATTCCTGTATGTTGGAACCGTGCAGAGTTACATGAAATGTTTCTCCACAACCAGCCTCCTTCCAGAGGGAAATACATGAGTAACTGCTACGTGAAATTTCTCGTTTTATTTTGGCACTTGAGAGATTGCACCAAGAAAAGAAAAAACAAAACCCTACTCGTTTTTCCCCCCCCCCACCTTTCACTTCCCATCTCAGTTGACACCTAAGAGGTTCCTCTGCAACACTTTTGATTCATTATCTCTCAGGGAAATAAACTTGCCCCACATTTCACAGGTCTGACTTCACTTAGACTGAACAAGCTTTAAAAAGCACAGAAAACAACTCTTGATTGTAACTTCTTAATTACAACATTGAATATATTTACAAAAGTTTAAAATTTAGAACAATATTAGAGTAGCCCTGCCCTAGCCTTACAGGGCACTTGCTCCCCCTCCTTCTCCGAATTGCTTCAAATCAGCTGGAGGGCTGGCACCTTGTACTAAATGTCCTGAGGAGCTTTTTAAAACCTAATCTTCCCTCCCCTTTGGTTCAGGGTCGAGTGTCTGTCTTCTCTCAGTCATCTCCCTTTCTTCCCGGCTCATGATGGGATTCAGTGTACATACAGTAAGCAGGACGTCTCCTCCGTCCCCGGGGAGATGACCATCTTTATCATGTTTACTTTTCAGTATGTGCTGTCTGGATTACGTGACCTGACTGCTTTTCAAAAGATTTATGACCATTAACACACTGTAATTCATTTATCTTGCATATTACTGACTTCACATCTGTTCTATTAAATCCAGTCTCCAGCTCCTTCGAACTTTTCACCTGTTTAGGGGTTTTCTGCTGCCGTACATATTTTAAGAATAAGTCATTTCTAACAGAAGAGTGATCTCATGCACTTTCTGTCAACACGTGAAAGGTCCCTGCTACTCTCAGTACAGTGTTTACTGCACATTTGTTTCATTATGGGAAAGGTGCCATCCATGGAGCGATTTCACCTCTCACAACAGTTTGCTTTTCCTATTGCACACTACTCGAGAAAACCTAAACCCAAGTAACATGGTTTCTTCCTAGGTGTGCTTCGTTCTCTGCAGACCAATGTGGCCTCATACCAGGACCGCGGTTCCCCCGGTAGCACAGCCCTCACAATGGAACGGCTCTGTAGCTCTCCCTCCAAAAATAAGGTGATTCTCCCTTCCCTCCCTGTGCAAACTTAAGTGCCAAGGCGGCTGCCAACTTGCAAGACAAAACTATAACTAATAGGGTCGTGCTGCTTCCTTAAACCGTTTTGAAGTGTGCAAAAAAACATGGAAAAAATACTTGAACGGAAAATGGAGAGAGAGGTAGAATCTGAAGGATGATTCAATAAACCGTGAAATAGACGAATGGGCAAGAGGTATTTGAGCCTTGAGAAAAGCATTTGAGTTTTCCGAAGAGCTGTACAAGTGCTACTCAGGGCATTTCAACAAGCATGAGTCTGAAACAAAAACTTTAAAATTATTGGTTAAAAAAGAAGAAAAGAAAAATCTGACCTTAGCTACCAAAAATTATACTACGGAAAAGATAATTTCATCTTTGCATGTAATAAACATACCACTCTAATTCCCCATTTTAGGGCAAATAGAACAGGATTTTAAAATAAATACGGGATACTGTAGTTCTTGACAGTTGGAAGTAAATTCAGATCATACAGTTATCACGTGTATTCCTTCTGTTCTCAATTACAAGCCGATCCCACGAGGATTAAAATTTCCATTGCTCTAACGTCAAGCTCCTCATAAAGACGGCTGATGATTCAAAGTAGAAACTTAACATGCAGTAGAACCGCACAAGGCCATTTTGCTTTCACAACTTCTCCCAAAAGTTGAGATCGGTGTTCAATCCCATATACACATGCGCTCTTGAACATGCAACAGAAATACAATCAAGATGTTTTTCACACCTCAGTCCCTAAAGATGCCTCAATGATCATTAGACATATTGCAAACAAACAAGAGCTTAACAGCTACTAGTGTCACATTTCACGTTGTGATGCCTGCATAGCACAGGAAAGTTCTCATTACCTAATTAAGAACCACTGTTTGTTTAAAAAAACAAAAATTTCATTTTCTAAGCCAAGCAGCTTTACAGCAGATTACAGATATAAAGCAAAATCAGCTTATTTTCATACACACAAAATTATTCCAAACAGTCAAAAAAGAAAATTAATTGCTTTTATTGTTAAATTGAGCATCCATGTTACATGCTATATTGAATACATACAGTTGCAAGAAACTCAGTAACTATACTAATGCATCTACCCTTCTGCTAGATGCTACTCTTAAATTGAATTAAATTTAAGTTTTGCTCAGAGTTACACTCAGAAACTCCAACTCTGTGGCAGGAATGGAATTGCTCCACATTTACACTGTTTCATCTCAGATCAGAATCCGCTTCCCAAAGTATACTGCCCTTGGCTTAAGAAATAGCAGAATTTGGCTTGGTTTTACTAGAAAACATGACCACCACAGGAGGATGCCTATTGTTTTTAAACGTCAATGAGCAAGACTGTGATTACCACTACGCCCTTCTGTTACGAGCTCCCTCCCCGTCCCTCCAGCTCCTATCACAAAATTGGCCTCAAGTGCGATTATTCCAGAGAAGGCTATGGCAAACAGACTCCGGAGGACAGGGCTGACAGCAGGTCTGGCCTCAGAAATAATAAGCACCAGCTGCAGTTTCTGCCTCTCTGCTTGGGGAGCCCTCAGAGCCCCATCAGAAAACACAGCAACCTGCCTCTAGCCCCCCCTAACATCCCAATTCTAAGATCTGGCACCATTAAAACTCTTCTTCTGATGCCCCTCTCTCACTGGAATTAAAACACAGTGTTCAGGTGAGGGATATCAAACCCGAGCAGATAAGAATCACTTACTTGAGCCTCCTCCTGTATGTTTAAACTGTCTTTCCTAAGTAATCTGCTTCAAAAAAATCAACAAAAAAGAGAAATAATAAAACTAACCACTATTAACAAACTACTTCCATTGGAAAGAGAAAAAAAAAGAAAAGTACTGCAGCTTCTTGTTTAGCGCAATTCAGTTTTCTCATATATATTACTTTTTTTGCCCTACCTTTGGTATAGCTACAAGGAGGGGGAAAAAAAAACCAAACCAGCAAAGCAGAAACTTGCACCATAGCTAATTGTATGAAGAAAAGCTTGAAGGTGTAAGGCCTGCAGGACAACTCAGCTGAAAAAGCTGGGAACCCAGAAGAGGAGAAGGTAGGCACCGCTAGTGTCCCATATAATTTCACAGCTGAGTCATCATAGGGCGCTACACAAGAGCGGCCCAGCAGAAGTGTGTGACAGTCAAAATTCTCAAGACTGAAATCTTCTTTTCCCATCGCATTTTAAACCTTCCCCATCCTGCGTGCTATTCTGTCCTTGACCCTCGGTCTTCTGGCTGCCTCGCTGCCCAGAACTGCTCTCTTCCTCTTCTCGCTATGACACCATGGGCTGGCTGGCAGTTCTGGGATGCAAGGGATGAGTGCAGACACCTACAAGGCAAGGCTAGGAGCACGGTTTCTGTTCCTCCCCAGCGTGATGGGTACACGGTGAGGAGGAGGAAGAAAGTATGGTTGCTTGCGGGCTTGGGGCATGGCAGATCACAGCGTGAAGAGAGGCCAAAGGCAAAAACTCTCGAGAAGCAGCAAGAGCTGAAGGACAGCAAGCGGAGGCTTCAAGTCCCTGTTTCAACAAGCTGTTGGATATGCTACTGCAATATATTTTCTACGTGTCTTGATTTGTAAGGAAAAAAATGCAACCTTTTGTTATACCTTCGGCAGAACTCTAGAGCCTTTTTTTTTTCCTCCTTCTTCATAATCCCTACCTTTCTACATCAGTTTTATGGAGATATTACAAGACACAGCAGCGTCAGGTCCTAGGCCTCCTGCTTTTCCTCTCAGGCAAGCACTTGGTGTCTGCAAGCCCCGTCATCCTGTCCCCTCAACCCGCGCATACGCTGAGGACACAGCGGCAGTGCTGATGCAGTAGCACCGGTTCGAACACTAGGGATAAAGCTGTGTCAGCTTTTCTATTATGAACACTTTATCCTGACCTTATATCTCTGTTAAAAATATGACTCGGGTCCAAATCTGCCCCCCCGCCCCCAAACCACCAGTCTTTCTGCCTCCCAACAAGCAACCTTAATTTATGAATGTATAAACACCTCCATAAAGGTCTTTGTGATACAGTTCTCTTTTTTAATTCACTTTTGATATATGAATTAAATAATATGGCAATGAAATGAGCAAATACTATTTTCTAACCCTTTCTGGTACTTGCAATAGAGTGATTGTAATTACAGCTTTAAAAACAATTATTTTCTACTTTTGGGGAAGGGTTAGTCTAGTATTAGTGTTTGAATTGTTTACATAGGCAAGTAAGAGTGCCATCTGTACACTGTAAGGACACATATTCAGCCTATTTCATAAAGGCAACCCAGAAAAGCTGTATTACAGACACTGCATTCACTCAAGCCTACCTTCCCCATGAGTTTCTCAGAGCAAGAAGGCAAACAGAGATGACAGAGACACATACAAAAATAAGGATCTAAAGAACTGACTCTCAGTGTGACTGAAAGGCTATACTATGAGTAGAGCCCTAGATTGCTTGGAAGGTCATTTACTAACTACAGCATGACAAGTGAAAAGAGCATTTGCTATTTATGAGAGAAAGAGAGAGAGAGTATACAAAAAAATCAATCCACCCACACTAGAAAGTACTGTTGAAAAAAAACCGAAACACTGAAATGCAAAAACATACGAGTAACACCGAGCAAGGTCTGAATAAGCCTGGGCCACATACAAGAACACGGGAATTGGAAGACAGCTGAATTACAGCACCCTTGGCTCACCCTGTACTCACTACTCCGGTTCTGCTTTCCTGAGCCTACAGCACCTCTCTGAAACCCTGGGACATGCTTCAGAGGCAGCGTTTATCTCTGCTTTTGAAACCTCTGTCTAATATCCCACTGTGTGACTAAGTGTTTGGCAAGCAAATCCAAACCCAAGGGCTGCTACCACTGAAAGCAGCTGTCAAATGGAAATTAAATTATCACCTGGGAATTAATTTTAAAGCTCAAATCCTCACCACAATTTAAGTTGCCTCATCCAACATGACAACACTATATTAAGACATTACTGACTTGACAAGCCAGCATCAAACGGGTCAAGCGAGACTACTTGGTGGAATCACACTTCGGTAGTTACTGGAAAAGGGTCAGCCATGAAAAGATGGAGCCCCCTCGCTGTAAGACCGACAGACGCTCAGCTTCCAGCAAGGGGCACTCAGAGCCTGGCAGTGTTGGTGACCACTGGAGCACTGGCTACTGTGCAAAATTCCTGCACAAATTCATCATATCTCCTTCTTCCTCACTTTTTTTATTGGTAGAGCAACGCGTGGATGTCCTCTTGTGGTTTTACCACTTGCAGAGCTTTCAATCCTCATCTTCTGTGACCTGGTATTAAACTGTTTTCACCATCCACACAGACCACACATCCTTTTTCAAGAAGAAAGCAATATGTGTTACACCTCCACTTTCCAGGCTTCCAAGCCGTCATTAACAACAGCACGCTCAACAAAAGCGAGCTGGAAGACTTGTGATGGTATTCTCATCTGACAATAGGCGTAACTGCATAATCACTTGGGGCTGTCCAAAAACTACCCACTGACCGTACGCAGACACACATCTGTGTTTTGCCAGTATGCTTCATTTGTAAGAGCTGACAGCTGACTAATAGAGCTATAAGCCCTGTTTTAAGAGTAAAATCATGATTAAATGTATCACTGAGCACACATCAAGGTTATCTTCCTTCCTGAGACATACCAACCTGATCTTTCCAGATACATCTTAAAAAATAACAACAGTTAAGCACAAATCCGTCTCTCTTGAAGGGGTGGATTACAAAAGATGCAACAAATTCTGAGGGCAATCTGGAGCACCCATTTGGCTTTCTAATGTGTCAAATGGTGTCCAGGTTCTCCAGGCAGGACAAGAGCATCTCGTCCCGGAGACACCCCCTCCCAGCTCATGCAGCGGTTGTGACAACGCGACGGCTGCAGGGATCCCGAGGCAGGGAACCGGACCGTACCTTCGTGGGTAGGCTCTGGGTCGGGTGTCAGCGAGATGTCGTCCAGCTCGCGCAAGCAGAGCCATTCTCCATCCATCGACACTCGGAATTTGCAAAGATAGATGGTCTCCATGGCAGCCTGAGTGATCTTGTCTGTGGTGGGGGTTGGCATATCGCTTTGAGGCGTCAGAGCAGACATGATGACTCAGCTGGTACAACAACAACGGGGGGGGAAAAATAAGAACTAAAAAGAAAAGCTTTCTGAAGAAGAAAATAAGAAATACCTTGCTATTAAAGGACAGATATGCTCAGGATCGCACAGACTGCTCTGGCCTTTTCATATATAAAGCAAGGTATAAACGCTGCTCCTTCACGCTTGTCTCTTCCTCCCTCCTTTCCACCGACTGCCGTCGTCTTCAGCTAAGCTAGAGGCTACCGATCCTAAGCAACCACAGAAAACCTGGCTTCTGCATCAAAGACAGGAGGTAAGAAAAGGAAAAAAAAAGGTAAAAAAAAGAAAAAAAGGCAGAAAAAGGAAAAAAAAAGGCTTCCTCTGATGATTACCCAAGCAAAAACAAAGGAAGGCTGTAGAGACAGATATCCAGGTTTGCTGAAATCAAACTGCTGGTCCCTTTCTTCCCAGATAAGCCAGGACAGCGAGTGCCGATAGGATTGGTTGTGCGCAGTAAGCAGGGTGTTGACCAAAATGGCTGACTAATGAACTGAACTGAAAATTCAGGCTCATGTGATCAGCTGCTCTCAGCGTAGGGCAAGCAATTCCCAGGATGCTTCCTAGACGCTGCTGATGCAGGGACGGCAATTAGGCTCTCATCACCCACAGCACCTTCTCATCAGGCTAGGCTAGTCAATTTGTGCGCTAGCATAATGCACCACGCAGATTTCTCATCCGTCGCCCCCATACTACAAAGGAGCACAGACTAGCAGCGCGAGGAATACAAAGACACATTTGTATTCCTTTCACGTGCCTGGATGTCACTACATGAATTAAATAAGTACCTTTGTTTTCACAGTAGGTGTGCAAGTCGTACTTGACGTTTTATTCGCTGTGCAGCCTTCTCAAAAGGTACCTTTGAGCTAAGATTTCACACATACAAAAAAACGTTAAGATGGATTTATCCTCTCAGGGAAACAATGAGGAAAAAAAAGATCTGGCTCTATGCACTTCAGTGATGGAGGATTAAGCTCTTTTTGGAGGGCACATGCACACAGAAGAACAATGAGGGACAACACCACAAACATATATAGCTACTTGACTGAATTTTACACTTTAAAAACCTCACCTAAAAATTGGTACTGCTCAGGTGAGGCTGATGAAGAAGCATTACCTCTCAGCAGGCAGAGAAACAGGCTTCCAATCTCTCAAGAATAATATGACAGCACTGCGTTGTCCCGTCCCTTCCCCGCCAGCTGAATCTCCTCCGCGTCCCCAACCCATGCAGCCCCACTTCTAGGGGACAAGAGATCCCAGGTCAACAGAAATCCTTCTTATTCCTGAGGTCACTATTTAACCAGGGCACGGGACACAGTATCACCACCCACTTCAGCTACGATACAAGGCAACGATAAATTAGCTTATCTTACTTTATTCCTGTGTGGCTCCAGTGTATTTGCATAGCATCCGTCTGAAATGGACGCCTAGTCTCCCCCCAGGTAAATTCACAGAAGGCTGACTGTTCACCAACAAAGTGTAGTGATAGGAACATACAAATGATTAATGCATGGGACCTTAATGATTCTTCGTATCTTCTCACCCCTAAAGGAATGCTCAAAAGGATGTATGTCTATTTCTTAGGGATGTGAAATACAAAAACTGATCACTTGATACAGTATTCAGCATGCCAATGCATACAGCTTTTGGAAAAAAAAAAAGCATGCCTTATGTAAAAACCTCATAAAACTGGAAAAAAGGGTTAAGAGCTGTTATTTCTAACAAGAGGAAGCAGTTGCTTTCAGTGAAAACTTCCTGCCTGGTGCCTAACATTTTGACTCAGCAACTCTTCCCCCCATTAGACTAAAACAAACAAAGAGCCATGCAGCGTGTTATTACAGCGATGCAAAGGAGAATTATTTCACAAACAACAACAGTTACTATTGTTCCTTCTCCCTAAGAAAGAATGGGGTTTATGAACCATGCTGACAGCATTTTCACTCATATATTTATACATCCTTTCATCAATGACAACCTCTGGTTTTAACATTCACACAGCACCACTCTTAACACCAGTGAAAGTCACCGTATACAAACAGCTACAGGAGAACAGCTGTTCACTCTTGCTAACTTTTTGAAAGGGTCTAAACAAACAGCAAATAATCAAAAAACCCCCTTTAGACTCAACAAAGTACCATAAGCTATTGTGCAAGCTATTATCCAACACATCTAATTATCAGACAGTTTAATTTTTTTATTTTAAAACAACTAGAAAAACAGGCAGCATTAGGTGTAACCTGCAGCTCCCATTTCACAACACGAGTCTTCAACTGAAATCAGCTGTGGCAAGCGACCCACATACCAGGATCACAGTGGAGGTTTGTTTAAAAAAAAAAAAAAAAAAAAAAATCAAGAATTGTTCAACTGGTTTTCCTTTATGCCATTTGCTGCTTCTTAACATGAAGAAATAAAAGAAGCCAGCCTGCCCCTTCCAGCTCAGTTGTATTTTCAGGCTCCTTTATGCAATGTTCCTGCTGCAAATACTCCATAGGGATATTTCAAGTACTTGAAAAATATTTTTCAGCTTTGATTGATTTCAGTTTATTAGTATGGTTTTCCCAAAACAAAGCTTTAGACACAATATACCACCTAAGAGATTTTGAACAATTGCCACCTTAAAAGAAACCGAGCTACTTCACCTCTGTAAAGCTGTGCCTTTTACTCCTCTAAGAAACAAAAATGATATGAAGTATGCATATGTTTAGAAACTCTGATGAGTTGTACTTGTGTCTTTTTTTAAAACAACAATCACAAGTTCAGAACTTATTTTTCAAGCTGATTTGTTTTTTCTTGCAGAGTTTTGATATGGCTATTTGAAGACCTAAGAACTCTTCAACTGTCCAGAGGTAATCTCCAGGTTCCAGTGCACGGCTGAATTTATACCTACAGTATAAAAACAGAGAACGTGCCTTCCCAATACAGCTTTCAGAGTAAGCTAAGGCAAGTAGCAAAACCGTAACAAAAGCGGGTAATGTCCATATGTCAGCTACAGTACTATGTGAAAATAAAAACCGTACCCAGAAAAGGAAAACAAAAACCTAAGACAAAACCAAAAAACCTCAAACAGGAACTATCCTATGACTTACTGACCTGCGAGCCTCTTATTACCACCTGGAAAACACAAGACAAACCTTCTCCCACCCCCATCCCATGCCTCCAAGTTATAAAGCAACACAGCATCTTATAAAGAAACAAGAGAAAAGTATCAAATATTTGTATGTTGATAAAGCCTTCGATAAAACTACCATGCAACTCAAGGCCAAGTGATAGAGGTCCATCAGGGTTCGATGAGTAGTCAAAGGACAAAAGAAAACCAAGCGCAGGTATAAAAGAAGAGGAGGTTATTAACTAAGAACCACTTTCTCAAACGAGTCAGACAGCCTTGACTGATCTTACAAAACCCTCGTATTAGCCACACTTCGGCAAAGGTGGCTAGAGGCTCTGGCTATATTACAAAACAAGGCAGTTTTCTGCAAAAATGTTTTCAAGATAGAAGAATTAGAAATTGGCTGTGTTGGAAATTCAAGACTAACTATCTGAAAGCAAAGCACTCCGTCAGCTACTAGTATTTGAAAGCTCAGCTGTACTGGGAAGTATTTTTAGTTTCAAAAGCTGAATAAATTAGAATAATCTGAGCAATAAAACCCAAAAAATTCCCAAACAACCTTTGGGACTCCAGGGGGCACCTTGGGGTGGAGCTTTACTTCCAGTGCCAGCAAGCCCTGCCTGCGAGCAAGTCGAGTTTCAATAATTAGGAGAAAACTCTCCCCGATCACTGTGTAGAGATTGCAAAGCAGCCATACAGCAAAATGGCAAAGTTGGCAGATGAGATTATTGCTGCAGATGACTACGCTGCTTCTGGTTACGTAAAATCGCAAGAGACCACAGAACCATCAAAAAGCCACCAATACTATACAAATGGGAACCACTGCCGAAGGAAACTGTCCGATGGTAACAGTTCAGATGCTCCGCTGAGCTCTAAAACAGCTGCTCGGAGTGTCTGAGAGAGACTACGATGCCAGAGCTAACTCCATGCAAAACGGACAAAAATTATGAAGAAACACAAGCCTTTACGTCGCAGTCTAAGACAAGCATGAATCATGAGCAGGTTCTTGCAAGTTCTTCTAAAGCCTGTAATCTGTTTGTGGCTGCTGTATCAGATTAGGCAGCCTGACGGTCTGGTCCAGTAAGGCAGCTCCCACATTTCTAAGTGAAACAATTCTGATCTTCCTATTTTCTGCCCATGCTCTTGCCTGACACGTAAAAACTTCTTACTAGCAAACCTATGAACATGACTTTTGCTCTCACGCCCTCTCTTTCTTTCACTTCAGCTTCAACTCCGCATCAACATGCTGTCCAACTACCCGTCAGCCCTCTCAATACCTGTACCAGTTGTGATGACTAGAAAATCAGCATCAGGGCTACGCCCACTTCTAGAGCCAACAGAGCTGCTATTCCACAAAGCACACGGTCACACTCTTCCAATAGCCTCTCTCCAGGCAATCTCTTACGTGGAATGTAATCTAAAAAGATAAAATAGTAACAAAGCATCTACGTTGCAAAGTGTTTCTGACTCTTCTGCCAGCACAGGTATGTACATTACCTCAAATAACAGTGGCACTTTGAACCCTGCATGCTAAAAACATGAGTGGGCAAAAGCAAGTTTAACAACCCGAAAACCAGTGACACAATTTCTTAGTTCCTGGCATAAGCGACAAATTGGTTTTTGTCTACCTACTGTGAAAGACAGAGATATTATTTAAGGATTCAAGTAACTCCCATAATTGAAGGTACAATTAAAAAAGGGGAAGGAAAAGTCTACTGGTAGTATCACGGTATCTGGTAGGCTTTCAGTGGGAGCAAGGAATGGTTTTGGGGGGTTTTTTTGTTTGTTTTGGAGGTTTTTTTTGTTTTGTTTCAAAGACAGCATAATCAAGTTGCTTTTACTGTATTTAAAAAGTATTCTAAGGTTTTACTTCAGCTCAGCGTGTTTAAGTAAATCTTCTCGTTCCTTCTGTCTGCCTGAAACCATCTGTATCAAAAAGCAGGTGCTGCTGGCATGAAAAGCTTTTGCAGTCTCCTTCCCTTAGCAGCTCTCATCTTCACCTGACATTTGGAATCATCTCATCTCTTTTACCTTGTAAATAAGAAAACTTGGATAAGATGGAGAAAGATTAGTTGGAGGGAAAAAAAAAACGTCCGAGAGAAAATCCGTAGAGAAAATAAAGTTGTAATACAGACACATTCTTATGATTCCATTCTTCGTTACCATGTATTCTTCATTTACGTTCGCTGCTGGGCTTCAGGTCACCAGCACTACAGGGCTTGCACCACTGCCCTGGTAACGCAAGCATCAAGCATCCACCCGGGTGCAAATAACCCTTGGGTTGATTTCTACAGCTGGAAGCAACATTTGCATGCGGAATCCCATCAAGTCACCCCTCTCCAGGAAAACCCTAACACACACTACCAAGGCTGTAATTAGTTCACAAGCAGCAAACATACTTTTCCAGATTTTCAAATATAAAATTAAAGAGGTTTACAGTACTCTTCAGTCCTGTGGCGAGACCTCTCTCGAGAGCATGGTTTAATGATTGCATCATAACAGAAAAAAAAAAAGATGACTTCAAATAAACCTCCAAAATACTCTGAAATATTAACTTTTTGGTATATTGGTCACCACCTCCAGTATAACACGTAAATGTCAATACAGAGTAATTATTTTCATCACTATTCATGGAAAGGACAGCCTTCAAGCACTGAAGGGAGGAACTCGTGACCCAGCAGAAAACACCCTTCACTTAAATCGCTGCTTTCAGTTTACACCTACTTAGAGAGGGATTAGTATTCATAGAGTGTATCACCTTTTTTTTTTTTTTAGCACACAGAAGATGGAAAAATAGACTTCTTCACACTCCTCAGTTTATCTTAACTCTAAAAATAACTCCAGCACTGAAGAATCAAGGGAAGCAGACATGAACAATCACTTCAGGTACTACAGCAGAACAAGGAGAAGCAGATCAAGAACAGTCGATGCTGAGCTGCCGTATGTTATGGCAACCTGAATTCATGATACTTGAGAAGAGCCTGTGAAACAGGGTTCCACAGGCCACCAATGCGTCTCCCCAGTAATACCAACCAATACAGACACGACAATCTTTATAACCCGGATCATGATTAACGCCGCCACACCTCAATGCTTTACAGATAAAACTGCCATTTAGAGGAGAGGCAAGAAGTGACGACACCTGCAAGGCCACATGCTCTACAGGTAGCCAGGATTAAGTTCAGCAGTTAAACACACAACATCCTTTCTGTGCCAGGGTGAAGTTCTACCCGCTGCTTTAACGGCAATCCAAAGCAGCCAGTGAACAAGAAAAACTTGGCAGCAGAATCCACTGCTGCTCAATGATGAACAAATGAAAGCCGCTTTTTCAGATATGAGAACTGGGGGGGGGAAGGGGGAACGAACAAACACAAAACCAAACAAACCAGGGATGATGAAAGAAAGAGAGTCCAAGACACCATGCAAATAGATTATTATTCCTGTTGCCTTCAGACACTGCTATCACTGCATCAGTCACTCAGTAACTGAGCGGGCTTTGACATACAGTATCGCACAGGCAGCTATTACCTCTGAGACTGAAAAGAACAAGGGAACTTTAATATACATTCTAAAAGGCTTTTTCATAAAGCTTCCATGAACAGCCACCGCAGAGTAAGGCTAACACGAGGGATAAAGCATTGCTCAACCCATAAGTTTTTACACGAACTCATGGTGAACAAATGTGCTCATCTCAATGCCTCAGTTTCGCCACGTCTACGCAAAAGGCTTCTTACAATCAAGTTAGAACAGTAAAAGCATGATGGCCAAGATTAAGTATTTTTCTTAAAGGCTTCTTTTCCATCAGAAATAGCTCAGTCCCTTGCATGCACATCACAGGACTACAGCGGGTAAAGATTTCCTGATTAGGGGGGGGAAAAAAAAAAAAAAAAAAAAAAAAAAAAAAAAAGAAGGTTTTGACAGGAAGCTATCAGTTTAAACGACAACTCATTGGGGAGGGAGTTTTGGACTGTGGACAAAAGTTTGCAGTCAGAAGACAGCCCTTCATATAGCTCAAAACAGTTAGGTCATTTCATCTGCTCTCGGCATTACAGAAATTGACTTCTTACCTCACTGGTTACAGCTCTGCTGAGTAATGGCTTAAATAAAGTACACTAGCTTCAAAAGGAGAAGAAAAAAAAAAAAAAAGAAAAGAAAAGAAAGATACCCACCCCAAAATAATCAGCTATAGTGTGAGTGAACACTCACCTAGGATGTAGGCAGAAGGAGACAAAGCAAAGGCCAAAAAGCTCGGTCACCCACAGCCAGGCCCAAGTCCAAAAGACGAAGCTAGTGGCTATTTTCAAGATGGATGGACGGAAAAGGGAAGATCTCTTCTATATGCACCCATAGATGTAGTTTTGTTTGTTTTTAAAGCATACGCAACAACTACTTCACAGTACTCCAGCTTACCCAAACACCCCACAAGAACATTACAAGGAATGTTGTGAAGCAGAGAACTGTTTCCCACCCAACACGCCCCACACGAGAGCACACGTAGCAATGCCCTTCAACCTTGTCACGCAGCCAGCACGCTACGCCCTTGCTTTAAGTTTGTTCTCTACGCCAGCACTACGAGGAAGCCTGAGCAGGTGTTTCCCACCCCTTAACTATATCCCAAGTCAAGAACAGCTTGTTAGATTTCAAAGGGCAGCACAAACCCTTCCCAGAGAGGATCCAGAAAGGAAAGAAGTCTCTGTAGGGCTGGTTTTGCGGAGCTTGTGGGTCAGCATTGCTCACAAACGCATATACAAACCGCCTCCTTCCAGAGCACTCGCTGAGAGCACTCACTGTCCCTTCTCTGGCCAGTTCACACACACGCTGCCATTTCCCTGCTGCCAGGGAGGCAGCCAGGCCACCACGACACCCCCACAGGCCCCCTTCCACGGAAGCCCCGGCGGCTCAGGGGGAGTTTTAGGGACGGCACCCCATTTCCAGGAGCCCGGGCGTACCGTGGCGGACGCTGCTAACTCATCCCTGCCGAGAGCCAGCCACCCAG
>NW_009214749.1:0-18221 GCF_000690835.1 Fulmarus glacialis
GAGTCCCCGCCTGCCCCGGCGCGTCCTTCCCCTCACCCGGAGGAAGGGAACCCTTTTGGGGGGGGACCTGCACAGCGCTCAGATGCCAACGCAGCCCCTTAGGCTAGGGGGGCGGCCAGGGGACCCGAGGTCAGGCTGACACCCGCCGGTCCTGGCGCCGGGGGAGAGGGAGACTCGCTGGTCAAGGGAACTTCGGCTCCTGGCGGGCAGTACTTGGGTCGTCTGTCATATCCACTGGGTTTAAGATATGGAAAACAGTGTTCTGTACCGTTTTGATGGTGAGTTCCCGGAGACATGGTCTGGCCTCTCACTCGATGCTTAGGAAAAAAAAAAAAGAAAAAAACCCCTGGCTAGCCCTACCTGTGACCTTTTCCCCTACACACAAGCAGAGATTAACACTAATGTTTCTTTGATCCACGCTATGGCACTCCAAATTTACTTCCTATAAATCATGTAATTGTGGAGTGTTTCCAACCAATTAATGACGAAGATCTCTGTGCTCGGTTGTTGTTTGTTTGGTGGTTTGAGTTTTTTTTCCCCAGCAATTGAGTCTCTGCTCTTTCTGCTCTCGTAGCCTTGGAGCAGTAACTCCGGAGCCATTTCTTAGCATAATCTGTTCAGGAGATTGCTCTGCTTCCTATCTGACTGATATTTTTTTCCCTGATCCAGCTGATGTGCTCCCACAGCCACTGCTCTAGAAGGTATGAAACCACTGTGCTCCTTCCTTCTCTCAAAATAAAATTGGCAGTGTCCTGGTTTGATTCATCTTGCTCTTCCAGGCAAGATTTCTGTTTTGTTAGGCAAGAGCTGGTTTGGGTTTGTTTTGTTTTGTTTTTTGTTTTTTTTAAGGCTAATGAAAGATTAGCATTTAGTTTCTAGGAAGAGAAAGGGATAGAATCCTATTTCCATTATAGACTGGTATGCATTCTTATGCCTGTGAGCAGCTTATTTTGGCTTTCCTGTCAGGGCTGCATCTGTGACCTGTGCCATCCCTTCTCAGGCACTGGGGTGAAGTCAGGGATGCTTCCTTTCAGCCCAGTTCACCATTCAAGGCCATTAAGGAATCTCCAATCTCAAGGACACTGTGACAGCTGGGAAGGAATCTTTGGAGTCGGTGCAGACCAAAATACGGTGACTGGGTTTCTTTGGAAGCAACATCTTTTACTGTGGGTATTTCTCAGTGTGGATCCTGCTGGTGGTGGTAAGAGTGGCCAAGCTCGTGTGCACCCAGTGTCTCCTGAGCTGCTTGTATCTTCCCAGCAGTCCAGCGTTAGAGCTCCAGCAGTGGTGCTGTGTCTCGTGACCGGCAGCAAAGCTGTTCTGGTCCAGGTTCTACTGGTTAATCTGAATCCCTGCTGTCAGAGGAAGCAAACCAGCAGGTGCTGCAGAGGCCACATTGCCGGGTTGCCCTGGAATCCAGCTGCATGCCAGTCCCTGTTACACAGTAAAACATTTGGACTATTGGAGAGACTTGGTTCATAGTCATTTTCTCTCTACAGAGGTGTTTTGGGACACCTTTCTTCCCCTCAGCTCCCCACGGAAAGTTGCAGGTATCTTTTGCAGCTCCTAAGGTCAGCAAGACTGGCTGCTGCTAGAGTAGTAATTGTCTCCCTGAGGTGGTGGGATTCAAGTTGTTAAGTAAAGGCTGCAGTGCTGCTTTAACAAATCATGCCTTGGGATTAGTAACTTCATTTGGGAGTAATGTTGAGTGAGTGTATGATGTCGGCCTCTAATTGGCTTCCTTTTAAATCTCTGAGATAGGCACATTCTTCAGACATGCCATCTTCTCTCCCATTGGTATGTTGCTGATGTTTCATTGACTGGCCTAATAAAAACAGCGTCACTTTTATGTGTCAAGCATCATGTATCTTCTTGGAGAGCATGCTAAAAATGGGAAACTTCTGGAATGGTTCCTTCTCCAAAGTGCAGGAAAAAAGGCATTTTAGAGTCCTTGCCATACCAGGAAAATGTCATGGTGAAAGGCAGCCTGGGCCATGGAGACTTGGCATAAATCCTGGAGGGTCATTTGGAATTTTTAAGTTTTGTTGCCAGTAAGTGAAGAGAGAGGGGAAAAAAAGCCATGTTAACTCTTAGTGGTAGAATCGGTCATAAACCAGCATGAATTCTGAATCAGCTTTGAAAATTGCAAGCTGTAGGCACACTGTAATTTTCTTACCAACACAAGAGGAAGGTGGGACTGAAGCAGCTGGGCCCATTCTGCCCTTGGTCCCCTCAGCCCTGGTGGTTATTACTGATAGAAGAATCCCACAGACAAAACTTTTATGCAGTTCCAACGGGATTCATACAAGCAAAACCACTGTACTGTACTTTTCTGTACGTACTTGCTTTTTGCTGATATCTTTGAAACCATTTGGAACATTCAGTTCTTCCCGCTCCTGTGCATCTTACATTAGATCCATATTAGATCCCCTATAGGGCAGAATCAAGGCTGGGTGTGTGTTGTCTGTGGTAGGCATTAGTACTTTTCTGCTGGGAGCAGGCCAATTTGATTAATATTGAGAAAGATTCTTTCAAAGATAGATAATCAACCCAAGCCTTAAGTGTGTATCAGCCTCTTGACGTGAGAGTTGTAATGGCTGGTACTGCCATCAGAGTCACATTTATAAATCTGTACAAGAGATTTGCTGCAAAAGAACAAAACCCAGTGGTATTGGTGCTTATGCTTATTACTGGTAGAGCTGACACAGCTGAGCAGGGAGAGAGCTTGAGACAGTCACTGAAAACAGATGCATCTTTCTTTGGTTTCAGCTTTTTTACATGGTGGGCAAAATTATGCCCACTATGCGTGCATAGTCTGAATGAGACAGTTCTGCCTTTTCTCCTAAATCTAGATGAATTATTTCAGCATGGTTCTGTCTGGAGGAATACTCTTGCCGTCCTGATGGTGCAAAAGATTCCAGCTACTTTCGTATGGTTTTTGTTTGTTATTTGTCATGCATCCATGAGGAAGCATGAATGTATAGGTATGTTTAAGAATATTCATTTTCTGATCTTCAGAATGGGCGTTATCCATTTGGGGACAAATAAGACAGTATTAAAAATAAAATTTCACTTTATATTGGAATGCTAGGTCAATAAATCAAAACTCGTATTTGAGTATGAAAATATACCTGAAAAAAAATCATTTGAAAAAATTGATACTAAAAATGCTTTGGTATTATTTGCTGTCATTGTGGTTTTTTCCTTAAACAGCTCCTTCTCCCAGTCGGTATTTGTGAGATTTTTTTTGTATTGTCACATAGCATTAGCCTTATTTTGTCCTAAACTGCAGGCTTGAATGGAAGATGTTATGCTAAAGACCTTGCAGCATGTCTGAGAACTAAAATTGACAGTATAACTTTTTTCTTCTTTTTTTTTCTAGTTGGCTTTCTCCTTCTCAATACAGATTAGTTTCACAAAGAATATTTCAAGATCTTCGTCAGTCCAGGTTTTAATGACACAGGTGAATTTTTCAGACCTTCCTTCAGAATACCATTCCATAGCCTTGGAGATTGTCACCATTAAACTTTTTTTTCCTAATTTAAAAGTCTTATATTTTCCATTGCCTAATCTTATGTTACTGCTTATCGTTAAAATATATATCTTTACACAGCATTCTGAGTTTCAATTTATTATATTTTAATACTTGTGTCCTATTCCTTTTAGTCTTCCTTTAGCCAAGTTTTGTGCATTCAACTTACTTGCTTTTTTTTATAAATAAAATTTTATTTTTCACTTGTCTTGCAAACATGGCAGCTTATATTGTTGGGTTTTTTTGGTTGTTTTTACTAGTTTCAATTCAGTGGGGTTGACCCTACTTTTTTTTCTCTTCCTGAAATGGTTACCCAAGAGAAGCTGATTTAATCTTATAATTCAGGTAGCTTAGGTAAACATATAAAACTCATCCTAGACTGAGTAATTACTGAGAAGGCTGGGATCAGATAAGATGTAACCCCAAAAATTTTTCAGAAAAGTGACATTAAGATAACTGGATCTCAGGTTTTTATGTATATTCTAGGACTTGGACTGAGGATCCCTATTTTTCTAAAATTTGCAGAGGCAGCTGCCTTCCTTTGAAACTGTCTAGCACCTTTTAGAAGTCTGTACTTTGGCTTCCCCAGCACCAGAACACAGTGAAACTACATCCCTTTGCAGAACGATGACCTCTAAAAGAAGTTGCATTCTGGCTTCTCTTGGCCCATCTTCAAAGACAGCCTCGTTTTCATCGTCCATCCATTGGGAAACCCAGAGGGTAGCCTTTGAAGCTTCCTAGGGATTTTTGTATTCCCCACCACCCCTTCAGTCATCCAAATCCCTTGTTGTTTCCTGGCTCGGGAGTTGGAACCACAGTGAACAGCAGTGTACCATCCAGGGGAAGAATAGTTAATGTGGAATTGCAAGGAAATGGGTGTTATGGTAGTTTGATATAGTCTGTTTTCTAACTGTGCGGACTGAATGTGGGTACTGGGAGACTAAGTTCATGAATATTGGTGAAGTACTTAGGTTCTTCCAAAGAAAGTTATGATAGAAGTGCACAGTAAGATTATTTTCAGAGGAAAAACTGATCTCTTTGAGGACTATCTGTGCTGTGACAGCAGAAGTGAGCCGATCAATGATGGAGAGGTCGCAAGACACCTGAATAGAAGGTAAGGAGGCTTTTGTCATTAAAATCAAATTAAACTGTATATTTGATACATGCTTTTCCTTTAGTATTACTGGCCTTAGATTGAAAGGTCTGCTAGGCAATGAGTTGTCTTCATATGTATTTAACAGTGTTTAACAGAGCAGGACCTCTCCTATTTGGTACCGTGGGGGAATATTAAATCTAACATGGAGAAAGCTGCTTAAAACAAACATTTCAAAATTACAGTTGTAATAAGGTAATATATATGAGAATTCAAACAGATTTACAGTTCTTATATATTCTTCCTGATGTGCTACGTTGCTCCTTTCACTTAAGGTAGGATTCTGGTCAAAACCAAAAACTTGCCTCAGCTCCAGGCCTTTAAATTTATTCCGTCTCTTGGGTATCAGCCAGCATGGCAAGACCCAAAGAGCACAGAAAACACCTCTAGCATACAAAAGGTATTTTACCTGTCTTTTTTTTTTTTCTTTCTTTCTTTCTTCTTGAACTTATTTTCCATCCTTGAGATGCTGGTAGCAGCAGGCAGCAGCAGTCCACTTGATTCCTGATAATACCAGAGTGCCCAGTCAAATACTGGTACAGACTTCTCAGCTTCCCTCCAGTCCCCCAGGTCATGAAGACAGAAGGAGTCTTCTGCATCCGCTAAAACAACAGGTCTGAGGAGACCTTTGCTTATTATGCCAGGGGAAAAAAAAATAAACCTCTCAGGATGGTCAGAGATAATAGTTATATCTATCAGATAGTTTGAAAGAGATCATTTGTAGCAGTCCACCCTGCTTTTGTTTGACTTTCTCTTCTTGTAGCCCTGGTTAAAAGCTCCTGCGTGTGTGGTAAGGGGTTAATGCAGTCCTCCACACAAATACCTGTAACACACAATGTTGCCAGGATGACAGGAACAGAACTAGGGTATTCTTCTCCCACAACGCCACTTCTAAACAATCTTTCAGATGGTTGTTACATCCCTCCCAGGGAAGCTTTCCTGCAGTGTCAGTGCCCTGCCTGTACCCGCTGACCTGAGCGATCCCCTGTCACCATTACAGCGATTGCTTTTGTTTGTTCCTCCAAGCATTCCTTCTTGCTTACACTACCAAGTTTCAGTAGCCCCGGAAATCATATTCTTCCCAAAGCCCTGGACCCTCCCGCACATTTCATAGCATAGCAACGTAACTCCATTACCATGGATCCCAGACACAGGCATGCAGAATTTATCTAACTGATCGAGTGGCTAAGGGACACCAATTCCAGCTACAGTCAGCTTGGAGTATAAAGCGGTTACAGCTAAAAGATATTCTACAAGCACTTCCCAGGGAGGCAAAACAATGGGGTGTATTTTTCTTTTTTTTTTTTTTTTAATGGCCAATGTAATGGGTACAGTCTTGGTAAACAAGAGGACAGGATTATTCATTCATCCCTAAATTGCTTGCCACTGAGGTATCACACCTGCATGTGGTATTTGAGAGCTGGGAGCTCTTTCTTTAAAATATTGCCACACTGTAGAAGTTTATTATCCAGCTTTTACTCTAAATGTGGTTATTATGCATTGCCATCTTTTGCCCAAAATCAAAATACACTCTAAAAGATGCACTTGGTTGCTTTCTGCCAAGCAGCTGGCATGACTGGTGTCAAATGGAATATAGAGCAGTTGGTCTGTCTTTTGCCACTTAGCAGTTAATGAAAACTTACCAGATCTCAACTAGTAGCCAATTGGAAATCTCTGCAAAAGCCATCTATAAAGCACAGACATAGGTCTTCTAGAGTAAAATAAACCCTGTTCTTATCCAGGGAAGAAATCTGTTCCTCTGTATTCCCTGTCTTCAAGCACCTTTGACAAGGGGTTTGGGACTGTTTGCTGAGTATGTTATTCAAGAGATACAATTAAAATGAAGTGAAAGAGTTTTTTTCTAATTTTAGGCACACATTGAAGCCCTGATGTAACGCCTATTTGTTACAGAAAACTTGAATGAATGCCACAGTGGGCAAATCTGTCTTGCACCAACTCGCAGAAAAATAGTGTCTTGTTTTAGAAACATTTCAAATGGGGAGGAAGGATACTTAAAACATGTCTTTGAAAAGCACAGAAGGATAATTTTCACCGAGTTAAGATTACAAAAGCATTTCTCATTGGGAAAATTTTGAACTGACTTGAGACCAGCATATAACAAGCCTTGAATTACAAGCATAACCTTTTTTCACAACAGCAGTCTTCACCAAGCAGTGCTGTTTTGGTCAGCAATGAGTTCTTTTGTTGTTGGAGATGGCTTTCAATTTCATGATGTTGCAATTGGAAAGCCTCGAACGTTTCAGGATCAGTTCTAATATTTTCCTGTTGGTAAGTCATTTTTAAGGCAATATATGGTTTATGGTTATTTTCCGAATGTGCATCCAAAATAAAAAGTCCAAGAAAGCCCATCCCATAATTCAGGCTGACACTAAATGTACGCTTCTGCAGGTTTGGCAGAGTGTGTTGTATACACTGGTTGTGTGATGAATGTAACATTTTCTCTGAGATTCTCTTGCTCCTTCCCTCCTTTGAGGTATTTCTGTTTTCTGTTATTTCTGTTTTCCTAGGGCCGCGACACTGTTATATGCATTCATGTTGGCTGGTTTAAGTGAGTTGTGAATACACAGCTAACAGTGATTTATATAACTGGAGTCTTGAAGGAAGATGAAAGTTAACAATGCAAAGGAGACAAAAAAATCAGGCTTTTAACTATTATATCCATTCCATTTACTTTCAAGGTATTGCAGGGGGGGGGTTGTATTTTATTTTCCTTGATCAATTCTTATTTTCCTTCATGTCTTCCATTTCAAGTCCTCTTTATCTTGTCTCTTCCTTCAGAAAAAGTTACAATATGTTTTTCTTGACATTTCTACTTAGATATTCAGCATGGCTCTCCTCAGCTGGCTGAGGGAAAAAAGCCAAAACTACTCATTTGCCCTGACAAGTGTTTTCACTCTCCATGTTTTCGATGTTTGGTTGTGCTGTGTGCTTGACTTCTGCAGCAGCTAATAAGTAACTCCTGATCTAGCAAAAGCTTCCAAAGGTTGACAGATATCACTTGAGCTCTCATTTCAGAGGTAAGTGACAGCCCTTTAACCCGGTTACAGTCTAGTGCAGCAGAATTGGACTCAGATGTGATCCTGTACCAAGTGGCTTCTACAGTTAACTTATGGGGAACGGGACAGTATTCCTTTTTCAAGGGGAATTAAGGTCTGTTGTGCTTTAATTTATATATTGTTTGGAATACTCCAGCCTGTTTCCACCATAGCACCAATTTTTCCATTGCTGCATCTGCTCATTGTTTCCTAACAACGCCTTTATTTTATACTGAAATCTATTACTCATGTTAACATGTTTTATGGTAGTTTTCATTGAGACATTTGGAGTTTTTACTTTTGTCTAGTTAGCTGGACACTTTTGTCACAGTGTCCCTCTAATTAATATGGCCAATTTTGCATAACGTCAGTTACTTTGTGGAGTGTGTAACTGTAATTGTGACCATCGTCTAAATCTGTTCTTTATCGCACTAGTAGCAATCCAGCAGACCACTGCCACTAGCACCAAACTTTCCTGTAATTCTGACATCGTAGTGAATTCCTCCCCAGCTGGCAATAAGAAGGTCTTACATGGCTTTTTCTCTGCTTGAACTCTCTGTTTTCTGGATTGTGAAATTATCCTCTGCATAATTCAAGAACCATTTCATGATCTATGTTTAGCAGAATTTGTTACCCAACAGATGTCTGGACAGTTAATGACCTCTGTAAGTACAGCCCTGTGATTTCTTGCTACTGATGGTCCAAGAATTTTTAATCTCTTCTGCTACAAGTCATCACTAGGGCAGCATGTCATCTTTTATTAAAAAACAAAAGCATAAAATGTGTACAAATTTTCCCTTCAGAATTGTTGTGCCTAGTCAGAAGTGGTATTTTTCCCTCATTCTCTTTTGAATCTTTATGTTCTCGAATGTATGCATACATAAATGCGCATAGTTCTGTAATTTTCTGGCCAAAAACAAAGGACATGAATAAAACCCCCTGAAATTAATCAAAATATAATTTCAAAGAAAAAGTACTTCCATAAATACAAGTCAGAACTGATACTGCCAACCTTCAAGTTGGGGAAAGGGTAGATACATAGAAAAGTCCATGGTAGGAAAGCCTCTTCGACTGTCACTTTTACGCATATGGCAGATGTAGTCTTACAAGAGGATCTGGAGGCACTGGAGCCAGATCATTAGCCCCAGATAGTAATGTGTTCACAGTATAAAATCATGCTGCAGCTGCACAACCACTCCCTCTTTCCTCCTCCCCATTCATATCAGGATTGAGCCCATCCCTGCATAGGAAAGTTGTCCTAGTTTCTCTTCTGTTTTTTTCTCTCTATTCAGTTATCGGCACTTGGGAGAAGAGAAGTATCAGGCAGGATTGTATCAAAGAGAAGGTAAGAGAGTCACTAACATCTGGCACTCCTCTCACAGGAGAGGGACTCAAGGAATTGAATGCTGATTGATACACGTCTGGTCAGACATACCTATGGAGGGATTCGGCAAGCCATATGCCAAAGTCCCTAGAACATAAATCTGCACAGTGAAGTGCTTGAGAGGATAGTTCATACTTTGCTCTGTGCCACTGTGAAGGAGAGAATCTGGACTGCCCGCACACAAGTGCTCCCATAATAGTCGGGCTCCTGGCAGCTGCCTGGGATCCCCACTGCCTAGCTCCTGAATGCCAAGAAGTTTGCTAGATGTCTTGTTGGTACGTGCCTCTACAGTGGAAGAGTCATTGTGGCCAAACTGCTGGATTGAAAGGTACCAAAACCCTGGAGAAGATTTATCAGCTGATCTACACTGGTAAGGTTCAGAGGCCAACACTCAGGCACTGCTATGCAGAGCTCTTTACAATTGAACTGTAAGCACGTTACCTGGCAGTTTTGGCACGCGACTCTTCGCAACCTCTCAGATGGTACCTGGACGTGGCTTAGGGGACAGCATGGAGCAGGGACTGTTTCCCCAAAGGCACTTTTACATCATCACTCTTTCTTGGGGGAAGAAGAAAATGTAATTCTGTGATGCAAGCTGGGACACGCTGTTTGGCCTCAGAACCTAAAAAAAATCTCTGGTCTGTTCTATGAGCTGATAGAGCTGGACCCATCCTGGAGCAGGTACCAGAATTTCTTGCTACAGTTTCAGCCTCAGGTTCTCTAGCTTTAGGGAAAGGTTTCTTTTTTAGTTTGGTTTTGTGGGTTTGTTTTTTTTTTTTTTTTTAATGTGTTTAAATATGTGCATACATGCATACCTACCCATATGGCTTTTCAAGTGGAGAAACCTATTTCCAACACTCATTCATTACGATTTGAGGGTCTTTACATGTTCTTAATTACTACCTGTCCCTTCTCCAATGTATTCTCACTTGAACACTTTGAGAGCACTAACATGGCCAATTCTTAGAGTTTCTTGTCATAGTTCAGTGAAAAATAACTATTGCCCTACTTCCCTCCTATTACTGGGAACTGATTTAACACACCAGACGAGTTCTTTTGACTTCAAGAGCATCACTTACCCTCATACGGAGCCTTTTGAGCACCTTTATTTTTGACACTGATACCTGATTTAGAGCCTCTGTGTGAAAATTGTCCTGTGCTCATATTAAGCATACAATACAGAGGCTATTCTGGGGCCAATTAGCCTGAACATCAGGGGCTAATCAAAACTACTGAGAACGTCAGACTTTTTTTTTTTTCTTTCTTTTCAGTCAGTCTCAGATGAGCTGACTTGGGAATTTTCTTTGTTTTCCCATTTGGAGTTTCCTCATACACTTTCAGAGGTACAAGATGTACATTCACCAGTTTCTCAGTCTTCACAGAGGTATTTCTACTATTTTGTCAGGTGATATTTTTACACAAGGAGGTCATCAAGTTACAGATGAGGATGTGACTGAGTAATTGGTTTTCCCCTTGAAACATGTGTGGCCTCTTGTCTCTAGAGCATTTACTATTTTACAAATAAAGGGTATTTCTCCCACTTTCATGAATTTTCTCATTTGGTGGCTGCCCTGGAATGGGCCAGTGCTTCCACACCCACTCTTGTCCCAAAGGATGTCTCCCTAAAGCAGCTAAACCTGACTCAGATACGGTTCTTTCTTCAAAATCAAAGGGCACTCTATAGATTCTGACTATAGACATATGGACCTACCACTGTGCAAGATGTTCAAAGCAGTCAGACATTCTGGCTGTAATCTATCTAGAATAAAAATGATGCTTATCAGGAATGGCCATGAGGTAATCAGGGAACCAAATGCTCCACAACACCATCTGCGATAGCGCGCATCTAAATGTGGCATCACTGGGGCATATATATGTGCTCACAGGCTAGGAACCCCTTCCTGCAGTGATGGCCAGAAATCTTGACTTACCTG
Source organism: Fulmarus glacialis (assembly GCF_000690835.1). NCBI lineage: Eukaryota > Metazoa > Chordata > Aves > Procellariiformes > Procellariidae > Fulmarus > Fulmarus glacialis. The sequence goes on from NW_009214749.1 coordinate 11,060, forward strand.
CTAAAGTGAAGGTGACTCATATCATTTATACAGAATAAAACATGAAAAAGTTTGATTAGACAATCTGGGATTCTTTTTTAACTCCTCAAACAGCCCTATGGTACTGAGTCATAAGTCCCTGTATACGCTGAAACTTCTGCAATTTTGCTTTCAAGCTGCTTCTCAGGACTTCTTTGCAGGAATCATTTTCCACAGAAAGGACAAGTTCAGCCACTCTGCTTCAGGAACCACAAGCTTTTAAATCAATCCTTTGTCACAGGTTTGAGTCAACAAAAATTGGCAGCTTTAGTGAGGTCTACCTGTTTTTTTAAAGACTCAGATGCTTGTTTTGTACAATATGAAGCTTTCCGTGTAACTGCAGTAAGGGGTGATCTACAAAATGGCTTGACTTCAAGAAAACTGCCCAGCTCCAAAAATTTTATATCAAAAAATGCATAATAAAATGATGCTAGAGCTTTGTTAGCAGTAGCACTGTTAGGATCTTTTTGACCGTAAGTCGTATCAGACTTTTTTTTTTTTTTTTGTAAAATATTCCTTCATTCCTACTTCTAAAGTGCTTTCAATATTAGCAAGCAAAAACCAGTATTTAATAGTTTAATTGCAGTTTTCTTGTTTGATTTTCTCAAAACAGACTTTTATATGCTCAGATCATAGAATCACAGAATGGTTTGGGTTGGAAAGGACCTTTAAAGATCATCTAGTCCAACCCCACTGCCATGGGCAGGAACATCTTTCATTAGATCAGGTTGCTCAAAGCCCTGTCCAATCTGATCTTGAACACTTCCAATGATGGAGCATCCACAACTTCTCTGGGCAACTTGTTCCAGTGTCTCACCACCCTCATCATAAAAAAATTTCTTCTTACGTCCAATCAAACCTACCCTCTTTCAGTTTAAAACCATGCCACTTGTCCTGTCACTACAGGCCCTGCTAAAACGTCTCTCTCCGTCTTTCTTATAAGCCCCCTTTACATATTGAAAGGCTGCAATAAGGTCTCCCTGGAGCCTTCTCTTCTCCAGGCTGAACAACCCCAACTCTCTCAGCCTTTCCTCATAGGAGTGGTGTTCCAGCCCCCTGATCATTTTCGTGGCCCTCCTCTGGACCCGCTCCAACAGGTCCATGTCTTTCCTGTGCTGAGGGCTCCAGAGCTGGACGCAGTACTCCAGGTGGGGTCTCACCAGAGCAAAGTAGAGGGGCAGAATCACCTCCCTCGACCTGCTGGCCACGCTTCTTTTGATGCAGCCCAGAATACGGTCAGCCTTCTGGGGTGCAAGCGCACATTGCCGGCTCATGTCCAGCTTTTCGTCCACCAGTACTCCCAGGTCCTTCTCGGCAGGGCTGCTCTCAATCCCTTCTTCCCCCAGCCTGTATTGATACTGGGGGTTGCCCCGACCCAGGTGCAGGACCTTGCACTTGGCCTTGTTGAACTTCATGAGGTTTCAGATGGTTGAAAGCATTTTGCCAACTTAACAACATCCACTGTAGGCCCATGTGTAGTAAAGGAAAATAATAAAAAAAATAGCTAAAAGACAAAGGTTGTTGTAAAAAATGTTTCCTGATATTCCCTGGATATGTTCTTAATTGTATACTTTAGATGAAAGAAAAGGAAATACTTCAAAGCTTTCATATAGTTCATGCATTATGTAAGATAAATTTATTTATCTTTCAAGCAGGTTACATAGGTGATTTTAATGCATTTTCCAAATAGAAAATGTATTTATTGACAATTGATTCTTCAATATCACAAAGGGAAGGAAGATTTAGGGGAAAAAAAAAAAGTTCTGAAGTCCTGAGACCTAGAAAAATACAATAATGAGCTTGGAAGAATTAGTGGTCAGAAAGTTCCACCAAAAAGACAGTGAATTAAATTACAGAGTTTTTTACAGCAAATCGGGAGCCCAAAATGTGAGTAATACTATAGCAGGATCAATGAGGACAAAGGAAACAGCAATAAGACTGCATACAATGCCAGAATTGCTTATGGGGCAAAATGTATGAGCCAGGAGTTCTCATTTGCAGCCCACACACTGACACAGCATCACTTTTTTTGTTCTCACATGTTCACAGTCAGTTACAAAGCCAACAGCACTTGCATGGCAGCTAAAAATGAGTGTATTTCTTCTTGATAAGGTGCTACACAGTGATGCTGCAATGCATATTTTTTAAAGCTGATCTTTTTCTCCATAACTTTGACCTACAGCAGATTCAAGCTGTGTTTCTGATAGGTCCTCATTTTCTGAATGCCCGCATAAAACAAAACTAATAAAATATAGAAGAAAACTGTCATAATGAGCATATAAGGCTTATTAATAGAAATGTGATAGGCAGTACTATTCATTGTGTGACTGGTAAATACCTGGAGCAAAATAAGGAGTGATGTCTAAATTTGAGGGTGCATTTTTATACAAGTTTTGTATTTTTAAGCAAAATGGACAAGTGAATTTTCCAGAGAACACTTTGGTGCTCTGTGAAGTTTGCCTTTCTATATAAAGAGCTCATCTATATTTATTTCCCACATGCTTCCAAGGATGATGTAGCATCTGAAATTAAAAATATTTCTCAGTAACTACCTTATAAAGGCTATCACTGCTGACAAAACAGGAGAAGGGGAGAATTTTAAGCACACATTTTTGCAGTTCCGTAGAAGTGCAAATTTTGAAGAAGTTGTAAATCCCATATACTGTAAAGTTGGAAAACATTTAGTTTACACACAGGCAGAGAAGAAAAGCGTGGGAGAGAATAAAACACTGCCACGTTCGACAGCTATTGAGAGGCAGCTCTACTTGTTGCCAAGTGGTTTTACCTTTTTTATGTGGTTATCTTTTGTGTATATAAATTCTTTGGTTTTGCATGGGTGATTGAGGAAGAGGCCTCAGAAGCTGAAATCTGGCTCGCTGTCAACGGAGCAGTTTTAAATTTAAGCGTTGAATCAGTCAAAGTGCAGTTTCGCTCCCACACTAGTTCCCCTCTTGCAGAGTGAGAGCAACTGGAATCAGATTACTTAATGGCTCAAAGGGGCACGTATTGAATAGTTTGAGCCTAAAATTTAATCGCCATAAAAGAGTTTCTCTTCATTAAAGGCCTGTTCTTGGGATTATTAATATTACTCTTATTATTGTTGAGCACTTTATAAAAGGACTGTTTTTCTTAGTATCCACAAAGAGGCCAACCTGTTTATTAAATTGTCCTACTCCTACTCAGCAGCCCCAGTGCTTGCCAGTTTCAGCTGAAAGGTATGCGAGATGTCACTATGTTGCCAGAGCCAGTGATTATAATTTTGCAGAAAAGTTACAATTACGCCAAAACAGAACGTATTGCTGTGCTTTTTGGCCCCCTTCTCTTGTAACAGAAGTAACAACTTTGCAGACAGCAGTATCTAAACCAGGCTGACAGCAGAGCTGGAGACCCTCCAGCTCCCTCCTCTCTGGGCCACCCTTTTGACCTGCAGGTCGGGATTCTCTCCTGCTTGTCTGAACTGTCACACAAGACGTGATTAGCTACTTTTTAAAAGAAATTTAGTTTGTAAAACTCAGAAGAATCTCACCCTGATAAACCAAAATAAATAAATAAATAAAATCAACCCCAAACCAACCAACAAACAAAACAGAAGATGGAGCCAGAGAGCAGCTTTTAAAGCAAATTGCCAGAGAAGATGGGGAATTTAATTTGCTCCACCTCCCAAGCTTCAAACAAGACTGCAGATGAGGAATTGGAGAAAGTCCTCCAAGACTCTGGTGCGGTACGAGGGCACGGAAAGTGGCTCCACTGTGTGTGAACACATCGGTTCAAACCAACACTGCTTCTTCCCAGAGGTCTTCTGTCGTCATCCTGTACATGAATACATGAGCCAGTACTATTGCTCATAGGCAGGCAGCCTAATTCTGCTCTATCCAAATCAAAGGAGTGAAAGTCAACCCGCATGAAGAAAATAAAGGCCAAAACTAACAGAGGGAAGGATGTTTCATTTACCATGGTGGCATGCCAAAACGCAGAGTAAGAGAAATGATACTAAGAAACAAAGATGAGGTAACATTAATTCAATATAAATTAAGCTGCATTTTTCAGCTTGTTTTTCGCTCTGTGTTACTGATGGATATACTCTTCCAAGAAAGTTCAAATAATCCAAGCATACCATACTAGTAACCACACTTCCTACCTATTCAGAATTTATGTTAACAAGAAAAAGAACCTTTAAATGAAGTAGTCATACAAATTCCGTTCCATGTAATTTTTATGGTTACTTGCAAAAAGCACATACCAGAGGAGCATCATATAATTCTTAACCCTACCTTTTTTTTTAATCTAGAAAAAGAACTGAATAAGCTTGCTTTTCTTGGCTTCAAATTCAGTTACTAAGTCATCTTGCTTTTGGTTCTAGCAATATTTTTAATCCATGCAATTTGACCTCAAAGCTATGAAAGAAAATGAAAAAAAATGCAAAGAAGTATTTACGAAATTTATTTACTTCATTTTTTTTCAATTATATGGGGGAACACTTTTCTAAACTACCCTAATTTTGCTTCTGTAGGTACTCATTAAACTTGATGTCTACAGCAAATCTAACTTGAAGTCTTTTTGTCCATTAGTTTTTGTCATTATGGGAAAATTCTTTTTAAAAAGTTTTTAATTGAATTGTGTGTGACAACAGTAGACCTGGGAGAACACTCAGGTCTTGTTGGTAATTTCAATGCTTTTTCCACCATTACGACAATATTCTTTTAGCCTGTCGGGTGGAATGCAGGAGGAAGCTCCAGGTCCCTGTCTTACTTTGAAATCTTTCTGTTTCTTCTCTGCTTCCCTTCTCCTCTCCCCAGTTTTCCAAGCATTATTTTTTCTTCCCTCAGTCATAGAAAAACTGCTTTTGCATGCAATAATTTCCCAGCCATATTTCCCCTCTTCTAAGGGAGAGTGGAGCATTGACCTCAAGTTTGGACACCTGGTAAAATGATGTACTAGACCTTAGGACACCTTCCTATTATTCAAGTGCCTTCCTGGTCTTGCAGAGGAAGTCACTATTACAGATAAGCTTTAAAACATGCCCTTAAGATTTTTATCTTGACTGGCCGCTGAAGCCTCTCTTGCATTGTGCGTTTGTTTTTTTTTTCTTTTTTCCAAAGGGTAACTTATTTCCAAAGATGAAACCTTTATATAAAGCATATATTCGATTTCAGCATATTATTACTTGGCTTTGGTCCAAAATGCATGCCCCCCTTTCAGTGTTTTCCTCCAAACAGTGTCTTAAACCTTGAAGGAATAGTGTTGGACCTGAAACTGTTTAAGGATATAGGAGAGACAAGGTTAATAGGGAAATGCAGTATGTCTCAACAGCCAATTGAAGAAAATCCAGCTAATTTGGGGGATACATAGGATCTACTTCCAGTCCTGTGAACTATACCTTTTCCTATCAAGACATTAATTTTCTCCATTACTTGCTTCCTTAAAGGCCTGTTTGGCAAAAAGTATTCTGGGTCTCCCAAGAGCCGGCAGTCTGTTCTCTCCAGCATACTCTCAGCCCCTGTTTATCTGTCAGCGATACACAGTGCGCAGTCTTGAATGCAAACAACTGCAAAGACAGCAGACCTTGCCAGACTTCAGTTTTAAAAGACATTTTTAGATACACATCCATTCTGAAAACTATCAAGTATATTGACATCTTCAAAGAATATCTCACACGTCTCATCAAGTAGCAAGACAAGCATTTCTAGCTGTAGGTCTAGCCTAGGACTGCAGGATCATCCATATTGCCTCTTTAGTAGTAGTTCTCTTCTAAGAGTTGTGAGAAAGAGGTGTTATCTAATGTGATCACACATCCTCTGGGAAATAGTTTGAGACTGCAGATTCGTTTCCTATAAGCCATTATACAGCCATCGGCTGTTGCTGACCAGACCTTTCCATCCACTGTACACTTGAGAACCTCAAATAGTTTAGTTGAGTAAAGATTAAATGTCTTGCTGTGGTCCTGCAGATACTGCTTGTGTGTCGAGTGTAACACAGATTACTAAACATTGTGAAAATTTAGTTTCTGCCCCAGAGAATTCACTATATCTTTCCTCTGTTGCCTATATGTACTACATAGGCAACATAAGTGGGCAATCAGGATTTGTTCTGTCGCTGACGCTGCTGTATGTTACTCCCAGATAAAAAGAAAACTCCTGATCTTTGAGTGTTCCATGCCTGAACTCTTACAAGTCTCCTTAGTTTTTCTGCTGATGGGCAGGAGCACTGCATTTTTTTACTGAGAACTGCTGCTCGTTGGCTTAGTGTGGGTAAATTTAAAATTACAGCTGAAATAACGCTTTCCAATCTGCTGACAACTTCTGTGATGTAGGACAACAGTTCAGACATTGAGCATGATTTTCCAGAATCTTTTGAGATAGGTTATGAAAGTTTGGCGTATACCTCAGGAAGAAGTGCTTTTTCACTGGCTTTAGCACAGAGTTTTGGGTAAGATATCTGACCTTCTTGGACCTCCATGAATCCATCAGGAAAAGTGAGTGAAAAGTAGCATCTTGCCAAAAATGAGCTGCTGGATGTCTGTTGCGTTTCCCTTAGGAATAAGCTCTCCGACAGTGAATTTCTACTGCCATGGCGCAAGCAGCCCTGCCACGCTGCAAACCTGCCACCAAGCCCTGTCTGCCGCAAGGCTTTGTACTGACCGTTACCTCTGGCCAGGCTGGCCCCGCGTTTTGTTTCACCCATTTTCAACACCGAATACTGAAATTCACGTAGAAATTGTTCAATCATGTAAACATTGTGTGATGCAGAAAATACTACAGAAAGTTTAATACAACAAGGTCCTGCTGTCTAATGTAGCAGCAGAAATCCCGTGCTGACCTTCAGTCCCAAGATAAACTCAGATAGGAAAAAGTAATGTAAACAGAGGGAAGCAATCGCCCCGTTTAATCTTTACTCCCCTTTTTTTTCGCAAAAGGGTTCATAGCAATGTGACTACGGGGCGGACAGCAAAGCAGCCTAACCGTGCCAACGGAGGAGCACTAGCCGCTTGTCAGAAGCGGGACACGTTTACCTGGCTGCCCCCTGAGGGGTGGGCGCGCTCGGCCCGGACAGCCCGCGCCCCTGGCAGGGCGGCCATTGACGGAGATGTGTGTTTAAACCACCGTCTGGCCAGTTTTTCCTTCGCAAAGGCGCGGCGCAGCAGCCC
>NW_009214750.1:0-8497 GCF_000690835.1 Fulmarus glacialis
TTCCAATTCTCTCCCCGTCCCACCGGGGCTGGGGAGGAGTGAGCGAGCGGCTGAGTGGGGTTCGGCTGCCTGCTGGGTTAAACCACGATAACACTGTAGGAGCAGTTGCACCAAATGATAAGAACTGTGTATTAAGTATTAATAAGTAATATTATTCTGTATTGTTGTACAGATTACGGATAGCTATGGCACAGGAATTATCAGCAGATGCGTTTCCATACCTGGAGGTCACTTTGGGAGCCTTGCTTTTGTAACTGCTTAATTCAGTGTGCCGTGGACAACTTCCACCAAATGGGATGATTCAACATTCAGCCTGGATCAGCAGTTTCAGGGCTGGCCCTACCTGAGGAAGGGGGTGCTGACAGAGGACGATGGTCCTCCTGCGATTGTGTGGCCAAGGCTGGCAGATACTCTTGGAGGACGCCTTGGACAGGTAGCACGCACCACATGTCCTGGCAGAAATGCACTCAGCAAATCCATGCAAATGCTGTCTGGAGGTGTAAAAGTAAAAGGACACCTGTTCTTTTGATTGTGTTGAATTCAGGCAAGGTACTTGCTCAAGGGACAGATTCTTGGTTCCAAAAAAGCTGCTTCGACCTTTGAGCTGCCAAATTCCTTCCCCCATTACCTCCCATCTTTCTTTCCAGTATAGCACAGCTACTCTGAGTCATTGTTTATCTAATTTAATTAACATTTGCCAGTGCCTGCAACCTAAAACACTGTCTTAAAACATTTGCTTGAAAAGCCTCCTTGTCCCAGAGCTGTCATTTTTTAGCATGATGGATAATGGATAGAAATAATTATCCTGAACAAGGTTAGACAGCTTAAATGATTTGAGTTTCAAGGAATTAGTAAGCTTAGCTAAACATCTTATTTTTCAAGACACATTAATAATAAAAACACAGCGATAACCATAACTGATTGTAAAATCTGTACTCTGCTAAAACGTATGCGGTCTCTCACAGGTAGCTGTGTCTGCAACGCCTTCACCCAGGGAGATTTAAATCAGCGCATCATCTGATCCATCATCAATCCCATTGAAAAGACTTCAGGTAACTGAATCCCAGAGAAGGTGCTTCCAGAGCTGTGAGTGCTGGTGTCCAGTTCAGCCGGTCCAAGTGGGAGGGCAATGCATGCACGGGTCCTCGGGAGGACCTGGGTCCATAGATAGCCAGTGCTGCAGCCGCGGCCCCTGTAACAGCCCTGGAAAAGGCCAGAAGAAATCAGAAGGCAGAGACTTGGTGCAAACAGAGTGAGCTATTTCAGGTTTACGAAGGTATAACAGAGGGCGGAATTGGGCTCACTGCCTCTGCATTATTTCCCCAGCCCATAATTTTGGGGAAAATACAAGTTTTGAATTAATCATTGACCTTTAGCTTTGAAGAAAAACAGAACTTCAGCATGAAATTGCCAAAAAATGAGAGTAACAATTTGTAACTGCCTAATTTTGCTCCTAGAAACCCAGGTGCAGCCAGGCCTCAGCGGTGCTTTGCACTGCGCAGAAGTGGGCTCTCCTCCAGGGAGTCTCAATCCAAGGCAGACAAAGAAAACACGGAGAAAAACAGGCACCTGGCAGAGAAGTGCCAAGCCACATGCGACGGGACGTGGGAGATGTCCCCTCCCTGCCCTGCGCATTGCACTGTGACACCTTTCAAATAATAAACCTCCTCCGCCCAGCAAGATGCACAGACCTGATGTTGTTCCTCTCGGTACGGAGCAGAGGGTCGCATCCTGCTGCCCATCAGCCACGGTGAGAGCTCTCAAGGGCTGCCCAGCCATCCCGCATGGACCCGGCCCCGGGAACAGAGTCTGGGTTATAGGCTCCTGTAGTCTAAATTGTTAAATACGTCAATATGATGGAGATTTCCACTTAAGATAGGATTTTTTTTTTTTTTAAATTCTCGTTCGCCAAGTTTTATATTTCTGGGGCCTTTAGGCAAATTAAATAAAAATCTTCATCCAAAAAATGTCCCTTTTCACTTCTGAAAACAAATGAAAAATTCCTTTATAAAGATGGAGAATTTGCAGGCCCACTTGGTAAAATCCAAAAGTTTCACTTCGACCCTCACTTTTTACGTTTTTAAATTTGTTTTTTAAAGATCTCTGCATCGGTGTAGAACAACTTAAAATTCCTCTGGCAAAGTGCAGTTTTATTGCTCCAGAGCTAGCATAAAGCTGAATGGGTGGCTGTATTTCAAGCAAGGAGCTGTGGGAGAGTGCAGCTTGCAAATGGCAATAGAGCCCAGATATTGAACTCTAGCCTTTCTATTCAGTGCTCTTTTTACTATTAAGTCACAGAATAAGTAAAATGTTACGGGGACACTTTAAATCTACACTTGTTTGTACAGTATCTGATGAATATGTGATGGGGAAAGAAAATGAAAGATGTGGGGTTGCTGAAAATAAGGAAAAGATTGGATGTTGAAGAATCAAGTACGGTAAATTATGGGATACAGTTAAATCTGTGATTCTAACCAGAAACAGAGGAACACGGCTTTGGTGCACTCTCATGGTTGTGGGGTATCTTTGGGGTAGGTGCCCTCTGCTTGGTGGTTCAGAGGATGGGACATCTCTGTGGCATGGCAGGAGGCAGCGATGGCTGCAAGCTGCCTCAGCTGCAGCAAAAAATATTATTTTAATATCTGAAGATCCTTTTGTTTTGATTTTTTTTTCAGACTTGAAATAAAACAGTCCAGAACTGAACTGCACAAAACTTTTTATCGTGCTCGTGAAAATGCTGGCACAGGTGGCAAAGACAGGCGAGAGTGTGGAGCCATCATTCACACCAGCATCAAGGTAGGATATGAAAGAGATTTGGGTGGAGGATGCCTGCAGGCTGCCATTAGCACCTCTTAATGATAGGAAGCCTAAATGTCTGGTTGATGCATCTAATTTAGACTAATGAGTCTTGCTTTGTTTTTAAGGGCCAAGAAGTTTCAGCTAGAGCTGACTACGGTTCACCTGCAGGACTACAGTTTAGTGCAGGTGGATCCTCATACGACAATGATTTTGTTCTGTTTCATTATGGCTCTTGCAGCCGTCATTTTAAAAAGGCACATACTGAATACAGTTTGGAGAAGAGATCTGTACGTCCTCTGGCCCTGCACGCGAGCTGGGCTGGGGGAAGGCTCTTCTCCACGGACATTCCCGAGGCTGCAGATCCCTGGGGAGCTTCCTCCGTGATGCTTCTCATTACCAACGCCAATCGTGGCCATGGAGGAATGAGAGGGCAGAAACATGTCCATGCTGCTCCTCTGCTGGGATGAGACCCCACTGCCTGTTCCTTCCACCGTAAGACAGTGCAGGTGACCCACCACCAGCCTTTACCCATTGTTTCCCATTAGGATCCAGCCTTGCTGAGTGTTTTGGGTAAGTATCCCTATCCGGACAGGTGTTAGCATTTCCCAGCATGGAGAAAGCAGGAAGAGCAGGGGAGTGCAGCCACTTTTCCAGGCAAGGACAATGGACAACCACCCCTAACACTGGCACCATGGAGGCTGTAATTTTAAGAAGGATCCGGCAATTTTGGAGTCCTTAGTTGTGCTTTTATAACCCAGCATAGGAGATACAGTGCCAATATTGCTCCTATCCCTATGTCCTTGAGCGGGGTGGAAGAGAAACCTCCTGGGAAAAAAAAAAGTTTCCTGTGCTCCGGGCTGACTGGAGCCACGGACCGATTTCTGTTTCTCACCAGTGCCAAACCAGTTCCCTGGGGACCACCACTGGCCCTGGTGCTCCTGTACTTACCTGCCTCTTCGTCCTGGCCTCATGACCGTGCTTCTTGCCGTGGTGATTGCCCAGGTGGGAGGAGGTGTGAATCCCCACACCAAACGTGAAGGGCTGATCCTCCTGCTGTAGTTTCTAGCCCTGTTTTAAATGTGGTTTAGATTTCACAAATCCATTGTCACTATTTTTCGCCCTTCTCCTAGCCTGAGAAAATAACACAGTGTTAAATACGATTTCCTGATGGTGTTTTCAGCGTGCAATAGCAGAACCAATGTGAACGCTAAGGAGCTTTTGCCTGCGCTTTCTGTGCCACAAATGAGGGGCAAGTGACCCATGAGTTACCCCATCATTTCTAGTGCTGTTAATAACCACAGTTTGTGTAGATCAGAGTGGGTGGGTCAGATGGAAGAGATCACCGAGGCGGAGAGTCCCATGACAAAGAGATGCCCCCACAGAGGCAGCTGTTTATCTACCACAAAAGTGAGTTAGATGCAGAGGGATTTGGACGGGGCACCAAACCTGCCAGTAACCAGCTGGGCAGTGGCTTGAGACACGATGACGAAAAAATGACATGGAGAGATATTAAGGCTGGGGTCTGCGGTGTAAAGGTAACTGAGCCATGGATGAAATCCTGCTGCTTAAAAGGTCATACCAAAGGTATTATTATTGCCAGTGGACTCTTGCTCCAGCTCTCATGGCACCCAGGATCATTGCAGCTCTGCGGTCAGGCGGTGGCTGGAGAGGAGCAGCGATAAGAAAACCACATCCAAGGAATGGGGAAAGCGAGGTGTTGAGACCCATGGGTGGCAAAGGAACTTATCCACAAACCCGTCCTGCGGAGCAAGAGGAGAGCCAGCTCTGCCCCTTTGCCAAAAACAGAAATCAAGGGAAAGGAACCGTAACACACGATGGGTATCTGCTCCTTGGGTTTTCCTTTCAGTAGCACAGTTGGGTTTTTGATGCAATTTGTTTCTCATGTTTGTGGACGTGTAATGTGAGGCAGAGCACTCATTATTGGGAGCCACAACCGATAGATGAATAACATGGTTGGGTGCCAATGTTAGCGTTGGCCCTGCGTAACCATCATGTTGGTAACCTGCATTAATTGCTCATGGCAAAACCAATGGCTTGGTTTTCCTAAGCAACTTTGTAATTACTACTTTGTAATTACAGAGCGAGTCCAACAAAAGCAGTAGTAAAGTATAATTATGTAGTTACTTTTTTTACAGTTACAGGTCATTCTTGGAGAGAGAGATATATAATTAACGTGTTGCTGCTGTATGCTGGGTGGCTGGGAGAAGCTGGGCTTTGGAGAATGAAGTAGCTGCAGTTTCCTCTGTTGCTGGTGTTTTAGGAGGGGTAAGAGCCTCTGCTCATCATTCTCGGTTGGGAGAAAGCATTGCTTTGTCCCCTGTCTTTTGGCCATGGTGCTCTGGCCAGTTCTTGGCACGTGTCTGTCGCCTCCTCCCATCTGATGGCATCTTTGCTTCTTGCCTGCCCATGTCTGTGTGGCTGAAGCATTTCTGGTTGTCCTGCAGGGATTTTAGCCAAACACCGTGGCAGAAAATGCTCTTAACACATTAGGCAGCATTGGGGAAGATGGGTATGAGCACAGAAAATGGCTGCTAATACAGCAGTATTTTTTAAAGACTAAATGCAGAATGGATGCAGTGGGTCTTCTTTGGTCATGTGCTGACTCTTCTTCATTGTGCATGATGAGTAGAGAAGATTGTGGGGGTTTTTTTTATTGAAGGAAAAGGAAATTTCTGTGCAAACTTAAATTTTCCACATGAAAATCTCAGGTTTGCTACCAGAAAATCTGATGGGGGCAATCAAAACACAGTGCTGTATTCTGGGTTGGTTTGGGATCACACTGATGTTCCAAAGTCCAGCAGCCTCAGCTGGATGCCCTGATCTGAGAACATCACGGTGCCCTATTGTATGTCCCATCAAACATAAACTGTTGTGACTTGATTTTTCTTCTGTTAAAAAAAAAAAAAAGCGGTATTTTAGCATTTGGCTGAAAACGAACGCCAGTTAATGTTCTTTCTGTCTATTAAATAGGAAATCAGTGAATAAGAATGAGAGTGTGAAAATGCTCTTTAATAATTTGGGATTGTGTTGATAATAACATAGATCTTTGCCCCAAAATTTGAAATTCAAGCAACTAGCCAACTTATGCAATATTTAGAAAACGTGTGATCTTCTGATTATTCCAGTGGAAAATGTTTAGGAATTCATAGAGCAGTCTCTGTGGTGGGTTTAGATTTAGGGATTCACTCGAGCATCTGCTTAGGTCCCATTGATGTTGTAAGATGTAAATCCTGTTCCTAAATAGCAGTGCTTTCCCAGGTGAGGATTCAGGTTGGAAAAGTGCCTCCCTGTTAGGTCCGTTTCAAGCCTTTCTCGCCTCTCGTCCTGCAGTGGGATGGATGTCCAGGGGGAGGGAGTTGTTTCCCCAGACATCTCCTGTTCCCTGCAGCTGGATCCAGTCTCAGCTGTGAGTTGGGCACAGCCCTCACGGTTTAGGCGGTGGTTCCTGTAAAGCCAGAACAAGGCTAATTTCAGGCTATTGGAGTTTTGGCTTTCAAAGCCTTGGTTCCCCCCTTCTGCTGTCTGCTCAAACCCTGGCAGGTGGGGTTGTGGCTGCCTAATGTGAGTTTACTCCTGGGGCGAATCTGGAGTATCGCTGAATCCCGCAGAACTGCACCACCGTTTGAGCGGGGTACGTGGGGTAGGACTCTTGCCACTGGTTCTCTGTTGGGTTTTCAGTGATTTTCAAAGGACAGTTGACTTTTTCTAAATTTAAAATACATTTCTATGGAAACTGTGAGGCTAGAAGAATGATTTGAAAAAGTTTAATATAATACCTAACGGCAGCCGAGTAAATGGCAAGAGACAGACATACGATGGTGCGTGGGATATCCCCAGCATCCTACACAGTTGAGATGCAGGTGTAGGCAGGTGGAATGGAGGATATATCAGTATTCACCGCTCAGCCTGCATGCCCTGTGCACCCCTTGCATGCTGCTTAGCAGCCTGTCGTGCTCCCTAAGACCCTGGGCAGCAGTCACAGCACTGGTGCTGGGAAGCAAGTTGGGCAAACTGGAACCAGGGAATCATAATGGGATGTGATAAAAGCACATGGAGGAGTAAAGCCTGCGCGGCTCACTGGGTGCAAACTGCAGCGTGCCCTTGTCTGGGTGCAGAGGTGGGTGGTGGTGCAGCGCTTCCACAGCAGCGCCTGCACGGAGGCTATTTCCGACTCCCATAAAAATCTTTATGTCTCTGCGATCAGGATTCAGTGATGCAAATTTGCTGTGTCAAAGGAAGATGCCGCTGTAAATGAATTAGTACAAGAAGAACTTCTTATTTAAGAAGTGCTGACTCTGCACTCTCCCCTATGCCTTCGCTTTTAAAATTGAAGTCTGGATTTGCTGCTTGCTATGATCTATATTTAGATACTTGTAAATGAAGTTTTGCAGTCATATGGCTGCATTCTTGTACGGCTTCATGAAGCTGGTTTTTCACATTATAGAGATTTATACATTTGCGTTTACATATTGCAGGTGTTTCCATAAAAGCTTGGGATAGCCACATTAAGGAGGATGGCCTGAAAGAAAACAAAGTGTTTAAAATGATACTGAGCACACCTAAAAACACTGTCCTGGGGCAAAAGAGTGAAGTCACTGCAGAAACGAGGGAGTCGCAGACAGGTAAGATTGATGGATGTAGGCTTTTCGGGAGCACCTCCTCCAAGCAGAGGGTCGAGTTGTGCAAGGGGACAGCATCCCTTTCAGGATGTATCTCGTGCGATGCTCCCAGTAAGCTGCCGAGCCCCTAGCAGAATATTTCAAAGTGTCAGAGAGTGCTGCAGTGCTGAGCTCATGCTATGTAAATGATAGCCTGATGAATTATGTGCTGTACACACTACACACAAATCCTGTCCCAACCAGCCCTGGAAGAGGAGATAGCATTCTTGCCGGTGTGTCCTCTGCTCCAGGAACCTTGCCAGGAGGACATGCCGTAATTCATGCTCTGCTGATGCTTTGTAAAAGTTGCAGCCTGTACCTTGGCTGCTGTGCTGCTGACCCCAGCATCCATGTCACCCACCGGCCCTGGTGGCTGACCGCATCCCCCTATGCCTATCCTGGGAAGCCTAATGAGTCAGCTAGCCCTCCGGCTGGCACAGGCAGTACAGGCAGGCAGTTCTGCCTTGCCAGGGCTCAGCACAGCATCAGACACAAGGTCAGGGCTCTCCCTGCTTTCAGGATACAGCCAGAGCTGGCTTGACCCCAGCTTTGCCCTCCTGACTGCAGAAGCCTACAGCTTGACACAGAAAACAAGGTGGTAATTCATAGGGCTTCTCCTTCGCTGAAGAACCCCTCCAATCTCTGCTGAGTAACAGCTATCAAAAGCAAAGGATTATCAGCACTTAATTTAGCCTGGTTCAGGACGCACCATAAAGCTGTATGTTCCATGAGGCAGTGCCTGGGGAACAGGAGGTTTCCCAGAGGGAAGGGGCAAGCTTACGGTACGGGATGATAGGGGAATAAACTAAAATACTCCTGAAACATTGAGGGGGGATGGCAGAAGTTTGGGGCAGAATAGTGAGAAAGAGTTTGGCTGTGGGGGAAGAGTGTTTTCTTCCACTCTCCATCCCTTTTTCCATGGTGTGCTGTAAGCTTGGCCCAAGGAGGACCCCCGTGCAAACCCCATCCTCCGGACAGGGCAAGGCAAGGTGCAATGCGGGGCAATGAGGGTGGGTAAT
>NW_009214750.1:8536-8792 GCF_000690835.1 Fulmarus glacialis
CGCCCAGCCCCCCCAGAGAAGCCAGCCTGCCTTTTTTGGAGGCTTCTGCCTTTTTGGAGGCTGGTTGGGGAACTAAAAAAATCTCCAATTTCCTGCTGCCACAGACAAGGCTGGGTGCTGGCCCAAATGTGGGTCAAGAGTGACACCCTGTGGACAAGTTACTCTTTTTCGTAACTCCTCCAGGCTTTCTCTGCTGCTGCTTTTTGGTTTTTGGCCTCTGGCTTTATCCCCCCCGCCCCCGCTTTGCTTGCACAAC
>NW_009214751.1:0-11109 GCF_000690835.1 Fulmarus glacialis
CCTTAATGATTCTACGATTCTATGATCTCAGCACGGTCTCTGTGTGCCGGTTCCTTCCTGGGCACCCAAAGTCAGTCTTGCTTCAGTCTAGGAGGCATCAATAGAACGGATGTTGTTGGAAGCTGAAGTCAGACAGGGGAGATATTCATCAGGGGAGATGATGAACCATTATTGTGACTGTGCTGAATTCTCCAATATTGGAAGCCTTGTTTTTTTAAAAAAAAAACAACCTGTTTAACTACAGGTATAAATGTTGCCATCCAATCTGAGCAGTCTCAATGCTGCATGAGCAGTAGGACCTGCGATCACGAGACCAAATCCAGCTGTTTACTGTGTGAGAGAGAAGTGTCAGTGCAAATAGATGTTAAACTTGGATTGCTGTTCACCTGTGCTGTAATATAATTTATTAGTCATTCTGCTGGCAGGAGGTAGCCAAGCATATTTTGTCTCGAAGCAGAGCTTTATCTCTGGATGGCCCATTAGATTTGTAATGGTGGAGGGCAGTTTGATTTCAGAGGGGACAGGAAATCAATCAGGCTCAGAAATAAAGTTCAGGACAGGCTGGTTATCTGGTTCCCTAACGTTACATGTGGACCTGAGCTTTTGCATCTTGTTCGCCATCATGGGATGGAGACCACTTGTGCAGCTGGGGTGGAGTCACCTATGGACAAATAATCCAAAGGATGCTCGGGGAAGGAATCGGTGTAGTGCATTTTGGAGAAGCTTATTTGCATGCTTACAGCTACTTACAGCCGTATTCAGATAGGGTATAGCAAGCAGCAAGTCCTGCAGGAAATAACTAGATCAACACTGACAGCCTGAGAGTAAATCCATGGCACAGACAGATAAAGGGTATTAATATTTCTTGGGCTAGCTCTGGATCTCTGTAACTCTGAGAGCTTTTCTATTTTTATGTCAGCTTAATAGAAAGTTTTGTATTTATTTGGTGCTATCTGGGCAAGTTCCGCTGCAATTATTTTACTTACCCAGACACACGTATATACACTTGCACTCTTGTTTCTTGGCAGCTTGTGACAATGTCTCTAATCCTCCTTGGCAGAAATCTTCTAAACCAATTCTCTTAGCAAAAAAATTGTTGTTGGCGATAATTTTATTGCTGATACAAGAATGGAGGTGAAAAAATATCTGAAAGAAGAACCTTTGGCCAAAAGTCGACTTTCTTTCAGTGCCTGTCTCGAGTAGTTTGTGTGGTGCAAAGCCTTAGTTCTTCTTCAAGATAAGGATCCTTGGGAGGAGGAGGATGGCATTATGAGAGGTAGGCAATGCTACCGGGGTGACTCAGAGATTTGGTGTGAATAAAAAGAAAGAAATAAACCCATTCAGCTCACGTGTGTGTAAGCAGACTCACAATTACCACTTGAAATCCCATATCATAGTTTGGATGGGGTTTTGTAGGACCGATAGCATTTCCAGTCTGCAAAAGCACTGCAGAAGGCTTAATTTGGTTGCTTCCTAACAACAGGTCTTGGAAATTCTGCCTTTACCTGTGTCATAAACTTTCTGGGGATGATTAGTGTTTGAAAGGGTGAAAAGGTGAAGAGAACGCACGTGTTTGTACAGGATTGCAAAAACAAAGCTTTGATTTTTTTTATTTTAAAGGGAAATAAAACCCCAGCAGTTTTGCAGCTGTCTTCAGCTCTCCATCCTCTCTGATCTCTCCTAGAGCAGAGTTAATGCACAGGATTTTCAGCAGTGGTCGATCCATGGCTGATGCATTGTGCTGAACACCCAGATCTGAAAGAAAAGATGCCAAATATTTGGTGTGCTTCACTTCCGAGGTGCTGTGCAAGGAAATGATTGTTTTTAACAACTGAGACAAGTGTCATGCACTGAAAAAGGACCCTTTGACTTTTGGCAAGACATTTGACCTTCCCTCTTTGAGGCCCTGTCTGCGAAGAGCTGGTTATTATGTTTTCTGGGATTTAAAGATGAAAGTAGCTGTGTCACTCTGGGTCCTCCAGCAGGTGCTAACAGATATATATAAAGTATTTGTAGACTTTTTGACTTTCCTCATAGAATATGTTTGACAGCTGTGTCTGGCTCTGATCAGAGCTGTTACTGCAAGCTGCCTGCCTTGAATCGGGCATGGGATATTACCCTGTCCATGAGAAAAAGGAAGAAAGGAGCCAATCTGTATAGCAATAGCAGAAAACCTCTGGTAGGCTGGAGAACAGCCTGAAGGTGTGTGATGGGCAGAAAGGTCAGGAGGTGACCACAGCATCACAATTTCTTCCTTAGCACTTCTACATCTCCTGGGTTTGGAAAAGCCAGGGACACCCTTGCATTTTCTTGGGTGGGATTCATCCCTATGTATGGGAACACCTCATCTTAGAAGTCATCCATCAGCCCTGGCAGAGGTGTGGGGTGGGTTGCTGGGGTGTGGACACCTATAGCACACATTTAGGTGAGATGAGCCCCACATGGGCAGCCCTGTTCAGGTATGTCACAGGGCAGCAGCTGGACCTGCAGGAAGAGCACAAGTCACAGCTTGGTAGCTGAGCTACTGATGTGAAGGACCTGCCTTTGCATCAAAGTGTTTGTCTGCAAGGTTTTGGCTGGTGGTAGGTGAGCTGGGGCCAGTGATCTTCTGTCTGAGCGCCTGACTGACACCAGGAAACGTTCAAGGTCAGGTTGGATGGGGCTCTGAGCAACCTGATCTAGTTGAAGATGTCCCTGCTTATTGCAAGGGGTTGGACTAGATGACCTTTAAAGGTCCTTTCCAACCCAAAGCATTCTATGACTGTGTGATTCTATGACCAGATACACATTGGTGGGGACAAGTCCACTGGTGGGGCAAGTGCTGCTATATTGTAATTGGTGGAAGTGATCTCTGGATCAGGGAGTGGTGAAGTGGCATCAAGAGAGATGATACTAATAAGTCAATGCCAGGACAATGAGCCCTGGGCCATCGATGAAGCATTTATTTTTTTACGTGCCACAGTAACGTCACCTGCTCACAAAGTGATTATTTTGGAGAATTCAGGGTTGCAAGGCACCATCACCAAGTCTAGTTCCAGCTTAACCCATGAAGTACTTAATCCAGGAAGGCCCCAAGCTGCTGCTGAATCCAGCGGTGGGTTTGTGCCCACTGCTGTTTTTGGGGGGCTGTTTGAGAACCTCCCTGCTCTGATGTTGAAAACCTTAAACTTGCTCATGATCACCTTGTTCAGGAGCCACCACTGCTTGAATAATTCTTTAGTTGTTTGTGAAGAGCATCTGTTACCCCACCCCGAGCCTGCTTCCCTACGTGCAGGTGGCTGCATACAGCAAGGAAGACGTGAAGACAGTAAACTTTGGGTTTTTGGTGGATGTTGATGCTGGTGACTCAGTGGTTACTGGAGCAGGGCAGGTAATGGAGTCAGGAGGTGTCCCCAGCTTGGCTGCGGTCATCGTGGCCG
The DNA here is from genome assembly GCF_000690835.1 of Fulmarus glacialis. Lineage (NCBI taxonomy): Eukaryota > Metazoa > Chordata > Aves > Procellariiformes > Procellariidae > Fulmarus > Fulmarus glacialis. The sequence continues at coordinate 3,420 of NW_009214751.1, forward strand.
TGCTGCTGCCCTTTTCCTATTAGCTCCGTGTCTCTCCTGTCTATATAGAGCCTTCGGGGCAAGGACTTTCCCCCTTGATGTGGTTATCGCAGCGTCCAAGCGTTCAGCACAGCAGGGACCCAGTCTCAACTGGGAACTCCGATGTCACTGCAGAGCAAATACGAAATAACAAATAAAAACGATTTTTCCCTCATTATCTGGGAACAGAGTACGCAGAAGCTTCTCTGGTGCTGATTGCATTGCTAACGACTGTCTTAAAAGGTAAACCAACATTTGCAACACAGGAAGGTATTTAAGGTGTAAAACACGGGTGTGTCTGGGCATCGCTGCCAGGAAATTTCTGCCCACGTACGTGCACGGGTGCGGTTGGGCCACGCGGCTTCTCCATCCCCCGGGACAGGAGGGTCAGAGGCAGCACAGGGATGCTGAGCGATGTTTTGGCAGCCCTGCCGCAGGCTTCGAGGAGGCTGTGGGCGTGCAGGAGAGGAGATCAATGACCATTGCAGAGCCAATTTGGCAGCGTCTGAAGAGCCGAGCGGTTGGGCCCTTCTGGGTTTATTGAATTAGATCATTATCTTTTAGCGAGGGAGGCGAAGGTACCTTACACAATTGGCACGTTTGCTGCAAATGTCCCCAAATTCAACAGCAAGCCTTAATCATTGCTGCTCTTCTGGTCTCTGATACGTGGATCTGATAGAGAAATTCCGGCTTGCCTCTTGGAAGCTTAACGCTGTTGAAGTTGGAGGACATGCATCAGGGTCTGCGTATTTACTGTCGTTATATCAATTATGGGTGTGAACTCTGCAAACACTTACTCCTGCTATCTAATGTCAACAGTGGTACTGGCTTCACTGGCAGCAGTAAATTCTTTTAGGGATCATACTGTTTGCATTAAATATTAAATGTACTTACATTCAGTAGCCTGTGCATAGGTTTAAATAAAAAATTAAAAATGGTGTTCTTTAGTTGTGTAACTTTTAAGTAAACAGAGCTGTAGAAACATCTGTTAGCTTTGATTTTTAGTTTACTGCATAATAGCTTACATCATAATAAATGATGTTGTGTGATTTGGATGTAATTTTAAATTTGTCAGGAAGCTTGCAGCCAAATCACTGAAGTTAATGGTAGTTCTGCAATCAGCTTCACTATGTGTCAGATCAGAGGAGCCATTATTGAATTTTAAAAGGCTGAGCTATTGTGTTGTTTGTATTAAATCTTAATGCCATTTGGGATAACGGTAATGTTTTTCCTCGGAGGTATGTATTGAATAGGGTTTCTGTTCCTGAATATAAAAACCAAACAGGGTTTCAGTGAAACTACTTGAATTCCAATTTTAAAGGGGTTAGATGTATCCAAAAGTAATTTCAAACCTGTCCTAAATGAAAGAATATATTTCCCCTGGTGGATATAGTGTTATAGTGAGTCCTTCTTATGAATTAGGAGAATTTAATGGTGCACTGTCATGTTGTTAATTACAAAAACGAACAAACAAAAAGTACTGACACGGCTGATCTTTAAGGGGGGAAAAAAAAGGTGTTTACATTTCTCTAGGGATGGGAAAGGAATGGGAACTGCCCTGTACTTGCTGGTTTTGAGACAGTCTCACTTCCACTGACCACTGCGGGATGTGCTGCCGGAGCATTGTCTTGGACTCCTCGAGGCGAGCTGGGAACCAGTAGATGGGTGTACATATACTGTTCTTACACCTTCTACAACTGGGGGGGCGGTGGTTTTTTTTCTTCTCTCCCAGAGTCTCAAGTCTTTTTAAAGAGTCGTGGTGTCCTAGACTGATTGTGCTGGTAGTCTCTTGCTGTTTCTAAGTTTGTATTTTAAAATAAATAAATGAAATTTAAAAAATCTCTTCCCATAAAACACTTCTGGAACTGAGATCATGCCTTGCTAAGTCAAAATAAGCCTCCTAGCTCAGCCTCCCTCTGCTGAATCTGGTGCTTTGCAGTTACCTGCCTGGTCCCTGGAAAGGGAAGGCTACGTCCTTGCCCAAGATGCAAACTCTTGTGCCGAGGAACAGGGTGAGATTGGGCTCCTTTGCTCATGTCTCTAGCCCTGCTTTGCTGAACCAGCCTGGGCAAGTGCTGTGATAAATCCATTGTCTCCCCAAGCCCCATATTACCTGTTTCGGAGGGTGGCTGAGCTTTCTGGCTTGACTACTTGCTGAAGGATTGGTTTGTGTTTAGGTTCTCGGATACATCTGGAAGAAAACCAGAGATGCACAGCAAAATGACTAAGCTTGATTGTTTCTATCACTTTGTATGCAGATGATGGCAAGAAAGCCACCCGGCCTGATTCTTCCATTGTTTCCCCAAACATGGTCCAGATGGGACATCTCTTGGCAGGGCCGACTGACCCAGCCTCCCTGTGCATTTAACGCTGCAAACTAGTCCGGGGATTTAAAATCATTTTTGTAGCTCTTGGTTAAATCAGCATTTCATGGGTATCAACATCTTTTAGAGGAATGTTATTTGAATTTTTATTTGCTCACGATTTCCCATGGCAAACTGCTGGCTGGGAGGTTTTTCTGTTTTTTTTTCTCTCTCTAAAATTATTGACTCGCTCTGTGTGAGTCCCAGCAAAGCCTCTCACCTGCAGGAGAGCGCTGGCCCATGGCATCGCTGGTGAGCTGGGAGACTTTTCCCATCTCCCTCGGATGGTGCGTGACAGCAATAGATATAATGGACTCATTTGGATAATTTAGTACTTGCTCAGTGTATCTGGTTTCTCTAGTGACACTCTGATGTTCATGCTTGACTTCCCCACCTCTCAGATAATAAATGAAAGAGGTTTCACCTTGTTGGCAGCACTGGCTTTTGGCCCATTATCTTCCCTGACATTGTGTACTTGAGAAATTAAATTACCTACTTTCCTGGCTAGCTCCCTAATGAATGCCATTAATTAACATGTTTTTTCAAAGGAGGAGGTGTTTTTATTCTTAATCCGTGGGAGAATCTCTTTCCTTGGCCCGCCCGTGAGCAGGGTGTCTGCACACGCGGCAGCAGGTCTGTCCCTTTGCAGTTGGCTCTGCCCTGCAATGTCCCGTAGGCTTGTGCATGAGGCTCCATTCCCCAGGGAAATGCCAACTGGGGATGCGGGAAAGTGAGAGATACTCCGCAATGTCCCGTAGGCTTGTGGATGAGGCTCCATTCCCCAGGGAAATGCCGACTGGGGATGCGGGAAAGTGAGAGATACTCAGTGGAGGTGGAAAGTGCTGGCTGATTCCTCTTCTCTCCCCCACCTTCTCTTCTGCATCGGTCTCTAGTCCTCTGCCATAGCGAGGATAGCAGGCAGTTGATGTTTCTGCCCTCTTGACTTTATTGTTTCTCATAGCCAACCTTAAAATCCTCTTTCTGTGCATCTTAGGTTAACGCTGCTACATAGCGCAGCCACCATTTGCTCTTGGGTCTTCCTCCAGCCTTTAAAAGAGAAGGCAAGTTCAAGTGAAATGATTTGCAGAAGACTTGTCCACCTCAGTGCTCCCTAAACAAGCCTATTTGGCTTGTAACTTGGTTTGTAGCACTTTTCAGGGGAAGATCTAGTCCCAGGAGCAGCCAGGTTAATGAAAAAGATTATTATCTCTGCAGATGATGAGCCAATGTAGCAAAGACGTGCTGCTCATGATGCAGCTAGAAGATGGGTAGAAATGCAGCCTGGTCCTTTGGTAGGAATTAGCAGGAAAGTGTGGATCTGACACCCTTCCACCCCTTTTTTTTCTCTTTAAATCTCCTCTCCCCAGTGGAAGCGGCAGCCCTGTCTACAGATGGGTACGGACGCGGTTATAAACCTAAGCTGGGGAGGGGTGTGAAACGCATGCACCATCAGGGGTGGCTTTTGTTCTTCTGGATGGAGAAAAATGGACTGAACTGGGGATGCAGAAGACCAGGGCTGGGGCAACGGGTGCTGGGTTGGTTGCATTGTCCATCTGTCCTTGTTGAAGATGGTACTGGAATGAGAAGAGGGAAGCTTGAGGTGTTGGGGACATGGGGCTGGGGTGGTGCCTGGCCTCTGCTGCAGGCAGCGGGTCATCAGGGTGGTATGGGATAACTTGATGTGGGCTCAAATTCCCACTCCTGAGCTTTCCCGGTGCCTTGGCAAGGGAGAAGCTGAGTGAACGTAGGACCTGGTGTTGCAGCTGGTTTCTTGAGCCGTGGAGGCTGGGAGCTGGGCAGGGAGCAGGCAGAGCTGTGCTTGGGCTCCGCAGGGAGAAGCAGCGACATGGATGCAGGCAGCAGTGACATGTTCTGTGCCACTGGGATGGAAGCAAAGCTCTCGGGTTTGCTTGGATCTGCTCTGATTGAGGTGGGGCTTCAAGCATCGATTGATCCCATTGCCTTCAGTGTTTCTCCTCATGCTTTAAATCTCACCGTGCTCAATACCTTGCAAAACTGAACCCTTTTGGTTCTTTACCCCTGCTGCAGTGCCTGCTTTCCTCCTCGTATCCCTGCCGCTTAGTCACTTCTGCTGCTGCCTCTCGTTGTGATCTGTGGTGTTCTTCACTGGGGGGAAAGAACGGTGTCCTTTGAAATACTGAAAGCTGATGTGAGTCACAGCCTTTTTAAGAAACGTTGCATTTTATAGCCTTCTGGCAGAACAGATATGTCAGAAAGTTTTAGGATGCAAGGAGGTAGGTTGATCCCTCCTGGGGGAAACTTAAAATAACTCCCGTACAAGATGATGAAGGAGCCTCACCATCTGTGGGGATGCCTAGTACTTGGTACAGAAGTGGCCACTGCTCTGAATCCCTCTTCCCACTTTTGGTGGTTGAGCTAATGTATACTATGATCAAAAGGAATAGATGAATTACAGTCTTGGGGCCGAAGCCCTCATTCTCTTGGAATCAGCAAAACTCAAACTGTTAGTCTTTAAGGAAAAAGTCTTCAATAGGAAACCCCATGCCATACTAGCAATTGTAGCTAATGCCTTAATCAGGGCTGTCTGCACAGCTGGTTTAAACAGAAGTAATGTCCTTTAATTTGTTTAGCTGATAGTCTAGTCCCTTATGCATTAGGGTGTATCTATGTACACTTGAAATTCCTGATCTCTGTGGGTCTTATTTTCTTATCGCTTTGCGAAAAGGCAGTTGGAGAAGCAGGTGAAAATGCAGTCAGCTCCTTCCCCGTTTTCTGCTGTTGCAAAACTCCCTCGAACAAGAAGTCTTGGATTGCGTTCTTCCCAAACCCATGTTGCACAGCTCCTTTGGTGACAGAGGTTGACTTCACAGCTTTGAGGCCCCTCTGTTAGTGCAAAAAGCTGCAAATAGAGATTTTGTGAGCTTCTTGTATTTGCTGAGTACCCATAGGCTCAGCTTGACTTTCTAAGGACACCTAATCACAGCCATAATCACAGTTCAATCTATTTTTAATTGTTGCTAATTAATTCTCAGCAGCGCTTAAACCTTGTGAATTAGATTGATAAAAAAGAAGAGCACCTCTTTCACCAGCCTTACACACTTGTTCTTGTAAGAGCTCTGTTTTATCCTAGCCGCATTAAGATGCTATTTCTTCCCAGGCTTGTGGCTTTTAAAACAACTTATGGCTGTGAATAAATCTTAATGGATTACTGCACGCATAACTCGGCAGCTGTGGGTATCTGGAGCAGATCCTACATGTCTGACAAGAGCCCTCAAATCAGAGGTACCACAGCCCCAGGGAAAAGTAGACGAGGACATTGCACTCTCCCAGCACCTCCTTATTTCAATCAGAAGGGTCATCAGGGTGAAAACCTCTGGGAAATGTTTGGGTGGTGAACTTACATTGAGCTCTGTGCTCCTGCAGCTCCTCTGACACCTGAAGCTGGGTAGGTAATGTTTAATGTCCTAGGAAGGTGCAGGTGAGCTCCAGGAGGTGCCAGGGATGCTGGTGGGGTCTGTGCTCTGGTGCCTCCTTGTTCAGGCAACGAGAGAGACTTCGTCCTGCATTGTGGAAGAGTCACACAAACCCCTATCTTGACATGGATTTGAGACCTCCAAGTTCAATCACCTGTTCTTGAAAGAGCTAGTGTATATATATATATTTCAGGCAAATTCTGTTAAGAGCCCTCATGCTTTATTCCTCTTTTCAAGAATTTTTCTTATGACCTTGGGTAAAGCAGTTTCCCCAGTCCTGAGTTTGAGATGGCTACGGGAGCTGCTGTTTTGAGGCTTTTGAGGGCTCAGGATCTATACGTGTGTCCCTGCTGATGGACGCCTGCAGTTCCTGGGGACCAGGGACTGCCGCTCATCTCCTTGCGGGACACTTAGCATCTCATAGCATTTGCTAGGGAAATATTTCTCTTGGCTAAACCCCATTTTACCAGCAGAGGCCGTCATGCCCATATCCTTGAAGGCAGCGAGCTCCCACTGAAGCCCATAGACATATTAAAACCTTTCCAGCCTGTCTTTGAGATGGATTGGACTCTGTACCCCAGTATCCCCAACCGCCTCACGCTGAGCTGTTGGGCTGATGGGATTGCAATGCAGATGCAGATTTTGTTGTTTGAGTTAAAGAATAAAAAAAAGTAATGAGTAGTCAACTGGGGCTGGAAGAAAAAGCAAAGCTCCTAGTAGGCACCGTGAGGTCTGATTAAATCTGTAATGACTGGTGCCGCAACACCGGCAAGCGGCTCCCCCAGCACCTCTGCCCAGCCTGCTGTAATCTTGTGTGTTACTCACGTACATGGGAGAGAAATGAAATGGCTCCATTAAAGGAATCCTTTGGTATTTGTTTCTGTGGCATTAAATACATTTGTTTTCTGAAGGAGATGGACTGTGCGTATATACATTGTAAGTCTATGGCGTGCTGGGCTGCAGGGTGTATTTTCAAGAAACTATCCAGAGATGGGGGTAGATCCTGCCCTACTGCGAAGGAGATGCATAAAAAAAATTATGAAATCCTGTAGTGCTAAAGCTGAGGCAGTGGCTGCCAACCCTGCCTGCCCTGTGGTAGTTCAGCTGGCGTTCAAGGATGCCCTTTTTTTCTGGATTATACCCCAACCTGAACCCCACAGGAGCAGTAGGGGAGGCAGACTCAAACAGCTGGTTCATAAAACATCTGGAAAACTGCTTTGCCTATGGCTGACCTATGTTTTGCCATCTGTCCTTCACAGCTGGTTTCTTTACCCTCATCTCCATGGGGTGTCTTGGTCACCAAAAGAGCATCCAAATAGACCATGCATGCAGACACCAACTTTTTCTTTAAATTGCCCCCAGACTGTACAACGAGGATGACTTCTCTAACCGTAAGTGCAGAGCAGCATGTATTGAAAAATAACCTCTCCTGAAACAAGAGGCTTCACTGCATCTGCCTTGGGAAGGAGACTAGAACAAATGTTTCTTTGGGATATGTCAGCTGTGTTGCATGGTACAGGACATCTGGATTTTATGGTAATAAGTGCAAAATAGGAAAGACACAGAAGGGAATGAACTAAAGAAAAGGTGTGTTCACGCCTTATCTAATATCTATCTAATAATTAATAATAATAATCCCATCACCTAATAATGGGATAATTCCAGGTCAAGCATTGTACAGCTTTTAGCAGCCCAGGAAAAAAAGGTTACAGGTGAGTTAGGACCTCAAAGAGTCACATTCTGACCTCTTGTACTCCACCAGATCTCGTATAATTCAAGAAGTCACCCAGGGCTCACGGCACTCTGGTGGGTTCTGGCCCAAGTCTTTTTGGGAGGGAGGATTTGGGGGAATCT
>NW_009214751.1:11155-12074 GCF_000690835.1 Fulmarus glacialis
TGTTGACAGTTTTAACTAATGGTTCTCACCAATAGCTTGGTTGCTTTCCCGGTAGTTCTTTATGCACCAATAAACCCCATTGTTCTTCTCCCAGCTGTTATTCACAAAAAGAACAAAAGGAAGCTGGAGCGTTCTCGACACATTTCTTTTTAATTAAAACAACAGATGAAGGAAGTGTACGGAGTGAAGTTTAAATGAGACGTGGTAAATATCTCTTCTCCCCCATCATTTTAGCCCATTTGATAGGAGTAATTTTTTTTTTCTTTTTTTTTTGTGGTTTATACCCGAGGTCCTGCTCCGCTGCGCCAGGAGAAAGCGAAGTGCGAGGCTAGAGGTAGCTCGGTGGGGTGATTCTCACTGGGGCAACTACCAGTATCCCACTGGTGCCTTTAGTGCCTCGGATGTTTCTTCCTGACACATGACTCATTAACTGGGGTATCTCTGCAAGTGTGGGTGGGACCGGTGCATGGCCTCAGCCCTTACTGGGGCTGCATCAGCCTGAGACGTGCCCTGAGCATCCTAAAACTGAATCTCCCAGTGCAGGGGGGGAAAAGGCATTTCTTTACCCCGACAGCTCTGCTGTCAAAGGCAGGTCACTTACTACAGGGGTGGGGGTAAGCAGATATTAGGAAAACTCTTTTAGGGCTAGAAGGGATCAATCTTGCACCTGGATGACATGTCCTGAGTGATTGTAATGCTGCCTTTTGGCCTTAGATGTTGATGCTGTCAGCGTTTTGCTGCATAGAGCTGGAGCCGTTCGGAGCAGCAGCACTCGGGGACTCGGCGCGATGAAGTGTTTACCTTGCGAAAGCAGAACAAAGCTATGAGCTTTGCTTTTCTGAGACATCCCATGATTTTTCTTTTTCTGAAGGCGTGCTTTTGTTCTGTTCCGTGGGATTTTTTTTTTTTTTTTTTTTTT
>NW_009214751.1:12096-28282 GCF_000690835.1 Fulmarus glacialis
CTTTTCTGCCGCCAAAACCTAAATCCAACTCCCAGCTTTAAGCTGAAATGTTTGTGCCTGAGATTTCTGCTGTGGGCTGATGGCTGTCCCGGAGAGGGGAAAGGTAACAGTTATGAATATACTGCGCTGCAAATCATCTGTCTAGGGAAATGTGCTGCATCAGCAAATATCTCTGCAGGATCCCCGAGTTCCTCGGGACTGGCAGCATCCATGTGCCTGGTCGGTGCCTTCGGAGCAGCGTGCCCTTGGTGCCTGCTGAGCCAACCGTCCCAGGCTCGCTCCCAGAAGTGCCATGCAGAGATGTACTATGTGCCTTTCTGCCGCTTTCCAGAAAAGAAAGACCTGAAAGTTAACAGGGGATTTCAGGCACGGTGCAGGTCCTGTGGTGCTTGGCAAGGAGTTTGGCAAGTGAGAGCTGTATCATAAAGAAGGACAGTGATTTTTTTTTTTTTTTTTTTTTTTAATGATTTTAAAATCTTGGAAAAGCAGTTCTTGTGTTTCATCCCAAATCTGTGCTTTCACCTACTTGGAAGCTGTCCCTGAATAATTCACTTTATGATGCTTAATTGAAAGATTTCCATTCAGCATCAGAGGCCATAAAAAATACAATGCTTTTTTAAAAATTATTATTCATATTAAATTGTTGGAGACTGGTGCCAAACACCTGGTAAGGAGGGTGAGACAGACCCCCACCAACCCTGAATCCTCTGGGCCTGGTGCTCCCCATCTGCTCCTGCCCGGGGCAATGCCGCTGCCATCCTGCTCGGGCTGTGCATCCTGCCGTCAAAACATCTGTTCCTCGTGTTCCTGATAACCCACCGCCGATGCCGTCCCTCCCTTCCAGGCTGGCTCCTGGAAACCCCCAGATTTGTCTAGGAAGAGTTTTAAACCATGTGCATTAAAGACTTAACATGGCCAAACCCTTTGACTTACCAATACTTACGGTATCATTAATTTGGGCAGCATACCATCGAGCAAATCGCACTTAATTTATCACTTGAGGAAGCTGTGGGCTGAGTTATCCCACAGGCAGGGCGGGTGGTAGCAGGAGGCTCTGTATCATCATCCTACAGCCCTGCCATAAATTCAGCTCTCGCTTCTTCCATTAGTGTGATTTAGTGCCAGGCTGACTGTCCTGCTTGGTTTATGTACATTTGAGCTACACCAGAGAAGTTCAGTATGGTTTTCCATATCACAATTTTTAATTAAACTTAATTTTCTGTGACAAAACCTGTAACAGCACTTTTGAATAAGAAGAAATAATTTATTTTTTTTTTTTAGGACAAGAGGAAATGGCCTCAAGTTGCACCAGGGGAGGGTTAGACTGGACATTAGGAAAAATTTCTTTACTGAAAGAGTGGTCAGGCCTTGGAACAGGCTGCCCAGGAAAGTGGTGGAGTCACCATCCCTGGGGGTATTTAAAAGACGTGTAGATGAGGTGCTTAGGGACATGGTTTAGTGGGCATGGTGGTGTTGGGTTGATGGTTGGACTTGATGATCTTAGAGGTCTTTTCCAACTGTAATGATTCTATGATTCTTTTCTCTTCCTGTTCGCAATCAGACTTTAAATCATCTGCTCCTGACTGCAGCTGAGATTGACCCGGTCTCATGGTGTTTGTCCTTCCCTTACCTGCCACGAGAGCCTGCCAGAGCCTCTGCATGCCAGCCCAGGCTGAACGGTTGGGGCTGTACACTTACACCCTTGTGGGGCTTGGACCACGGCTACAGTGGTGGCTTAGGTAGGAAGAGAGAGGTTGAAGGACGCTCAGTCCCTTCCTATCTCCAGCTGGCATATCTGCCTCTGGGCATGGGAGTGAAACCGCTGTTGCATGTACTAGATGTTAGGTGAGCCCCATGCTGATACCCCTGGCCACAAGCCGGGTGCTGGGCATGCTTCATGCTGTGGTGTCCTTCCAACCGTGATGTTACCTCATTTATTTTTCGCATCCTCCACCTATCTCACCTCAATATTTGCCCATAAGAGCTGTCAGATAGGTATATTTGTGTTTGCTTTCAGTTATTAATCTAAGTTTTATTTCTCTTTGGTTGGCCAAGATGGGCTGTTGTGAGGGCACCTTGTGTAAACCGCATACAGTGTCTTCTTCTGACTGTTGTATTTATTTATTGAGCACTGATTTTTCATTTGGTTGGAGGTGCAGCAGAATAACTGGGGGATGGAGGAGCTGGATGTGGGAGTGTGTTGCTGATGTTACAGAGGTCTCCAGACAGAGATCCTGGAGGTGTTTGTTTTTTCTGGTCATTGGCCTGGCTGGTCAAAAAAAAAAAAACAAACCATGTAAAGTTGAGACCTTTGTTATCAGTAAGGTGATCCTGACACCATGAATAATGGAGAGGAAATGCAGACCAGTGCGATATGGTTGCTTGGTGGGTCTCCTTTTTCACCTGCCCATCTGTCTTATAACCACATGACTGGATAGCACTAAGTAATATTTCATGAGGTTTCTGAAGCTGCTACATGTTGTGAGGAGGAGAAATGCCTCTGTTTTATCCTGTCCTGAACCGGCTTGTGAAGGACAAGAAGTGACTTGACCATGTGCCCTCATCTGACTGATTTTTCAGGGAGCTACAACCTTGATTGGCACGTCTTGATACTGTAGACCCAGATTGTCAACTGACCCTGAGCGGGAGCTGACGCAGCTCTGAAAAAAAGAGAAAGCTCTCAGCACAGACCAATGAATAAATAATAATAACGAAAAGGAGAAAACCCCAAGACCAGGAGAGACAAAAGAGGGAGGAAGGTGCCTCAGTCAAGGAGGTGAAGGAAGGCAAGAAGAGTCAGAAGGAGGTTGGCTGTTGGCACCCGTGGGCTGAGAAGGACAAGGGACTGCAGGACATACCTACGCTGAGCCGAGGAGGAGGAAGGACACTGCGAAACGAGGGCAGCCCAGCCCTAGGCAGGGAGAGGAGGACTAAAGGACTTTGGCAATTGGTAAATGAGCCAGGCCAGGTGGCAGAAATCAGGTTAAGGCAATCACAGAGCACCGTTAAAAGTGTAGGGGTGAAAAACAATGACATGAAAGAAAAGACCAAAAAGAACAAAGTAGAAGAGGAGGAGGAGGAAGAGGAAGAGGAGGTAGTGGAAGAGGTAGTTGAGGAGGTAATTGAGGAAAATGGAGAAGATGAAAGCCAGGAGAAAAAAAGCAAAAAGAAATCAAAGTCTGAGGACTCAGAGAATGATGGGGAAGTGAAGAAAAAGAAAAAGAAAAAAACCAAGCGAAGAGAGTATAGCAGTGAGGATGAGGATGACTATGAGCACAGAAAGAAAAAGAAGAAAAAAGGCAAAAAAGGCAAAGAAAAGAAGAAGAAGAAAGGTGACAAGTCCAAGAAAGGAAAGACAGATGAGAATTTTTTGGAGATGTACGAACAGGAGCTTCGGGACTATCATTCGGACTCTTCCAATGCGACAGAAGATGAGTACAACAAAAAAAAAGGTCAGATCCATCGTTTCTCATCTCCCCTCTTGAGCAGGCAGTTATACTGTTCGCCCTGCAGATGCCCGTCTCGGGACCCTTCCTGGGGGGGCAGGCACTTGTCTTTCCTGTGTGGGGAATATTTCTAGTTAAATAAGGATTTTTACTATGTGAGGTGGCACTGACAGATTGTGTCTGTATTAGCTTTTCAGTTTATGAAGTCACTTTGCCCTGTGCATGGTACTGCTGTAACTACATTTTCCTAATTAATATTTGCATTGTGGTGCCATTCAGAAGCTGCAATCATCAGATGTGGATAGGCTGGAAAGGGGCCAGAGAAGGGCCACAGAGATGATCAAAGGACTGGGAAGCCTGCCATATGAGGAAAGGCTGAGAGAACTGGATTTGTTCAGCCTTGAGAAAAGAAGGCTTAGGGGAGACCTTGTCACCATGTTCCAATATTTAAAGGGTGGCTACAAAGGAGATGGAGACTCCCTTTTTACAAGGAGTCACATGGAAAGGACGAGGGGTAATGGGTACAAGTTACTCCTGGGGAGATTACAATTGGACATAAGAGGAAATTTTTTTACAATGAGAACGATCAGTGATTGGAATAATCTCCCCAGGGAAGTGGTGGATTCCCAAACATTGGACACTTTTAAGAGTCGGCGGGACAGGGTGCTGGGCCATCTTGGCTAGACCGTGCTTTTGCCAAGAAAGGTTGACCAGATGATCCCTTCCAACCTGGTATTCTACCATAACTCCACTTGTGTAAGCAGGATACATAGCAGAGATGCATAGTCCTGCTCAAGCATATGCAGCAGGAGCGTGCCGGTGATTTCAGCAGTCCGATGAGCAGGCAGCGGACCGCTTAGGATTGATGTAGAAGTAGGAGGTCCAGCACACCGTCCCTCTGGTTGTTGTAAGTAACCGAATAGGCTGGGGAAATATTGCTGGTCATCTCTAAACCTTAATACTGTGTTGGTACAATAAATAGTCCACCCGTTTTATATGCACAGGGTACTTTAGTTCAATGCACGGTGAGCTGTGCAGTGGCTTAAGGTTTTAGATGATGCACTCAGTTTCGTTAGAAGACCATGGTCTGTAGAAGGATTGCAGCCATCAGCCTGGCAACATCTAGACAACTTGTGGAAAAAGATTGTACTTTAACATTTTTTCTGCTGTGTGGCAGCTGGTAACCCCATCCCCAGCAAACCTGCAGCGCTGTAGCAGAGAAGTGAGGAAACTGCAAGGCAAGCAGCAAAGACCTGGTGTAGCTCCATCGTTAAAAGAAAAAAGCCCTCGATATGTAGGAGGATGCTCCCAAGCACGGCGAGGTTATCTCCTTATCGGAGAGGTGGGCAGCAAGGAGGTAATGGACTGCTGAGGGGTGACACTGGCCACCCAGTGCAACTGGATCTTGGCATGACCGGGGCAAGACACTTAACCTCTCAGCACTGTGGTTTCCCCATCAGTTAATTAGAGTAATAACACGTCTTGTATGTGGCAATTTGGAGAACCGAGTGTGCCTAAGGAATCTTGTAAAGCATCTTACGCTTGCGGTGTGGTTATAGGTTAAGTATAACTGATGACTTCTGTGATGGTGCCGTATGGCTGTACAGGGAAAAGAAAAATGATCCAACTGCTCTGATGCAGGAGAAGGAAGGCCCTCCCGTATACACTGTATTTAGGCCATGCACATAACCTCCTTCATTTGTGATGGCTCTTTAGGGGGAGAGAGGTTGTCTCCCCTCATACCACAATTTTTTTTATAGTAGAGGAATAATAACTGTTGCACTTTTCAAAGAGAGAAGTTCCAGCAAATGTTTGTAATAATCTCTATGTGGTCTTCTGCTTCGTTTCTCAAGTTTCTGCAGGGAAGGTAATAGCCTGTGGTTGAAACATTGGGGAATGAATTAAGCAGGGACTTGGTTCTTTTAGTCCCTATCAGAAATTTAAAAACTTGGTCCAAAACTTGCAACACTTACAGTCATGACAGCCCCAGGACCTCCAAGAAACTTGTCATGTGGCCGAAAGTCCCAAGGGTGAACCACTGGTTGCTCCCTTGGGTCATGGACTCTCCTCCTTGAGCTGTGTCTCAGTATTTTGCACCTTCAATTTCCAGATATTTATGGATGCACACGTGTGCGAGGGAAGAAACGGAGGGCAAGGGGGAGGAGAAGAACGTTGGGTAGGACATATGCAATCAATGAGCCACTGAGGTTTTCCACCAGTGAAAACCTGCTACTGGGCCGTTTGGCACCAAAAAGCAAAAGCTCAGAGGAGAACTCTAGCTGCTCTTGCTTGAGTTTCAGCTATTCCCTCTGCCGTGCACTGTGCTGCTGCTCTTCCTATTTCGATTCAAAACAGCAGATTTTTTTATGTGACTTAATCGGAGGCCACTGCTGCTTTTCTTCCAAAGGACCATTGAGTGAAGTGACTGCTGTTGGTCAGGATTTTTAGAAACGTGTGACCTCTGCAAAAAGCCTCCCAGAAGCTTTGGGGATGTCAGCTGTCTTGGGTACTGGTGAATATTCAGTAGAGATGTATTTCAGTCCACGAGCTGTGATTCCTTTTGCTGTAAAAATAAAAGAAAGATGTTGTAAATGTTTTATAAGCAGGGAGTCGATGGCGCCTGTGTCATCTGATGTCCTCTTTATCTTATTGTATTTGCAAACAGGAGAAGGGATCCCCCCCAACACATTCAATCGATGACTGAAGAACAAGGCAAATTCAGCTCCTGGGGACAGGAAAACAAAAGATATCAAGTGGCTGGGTGATAGCGTATCTGAGAAAATTATAGCAGACATAGCAGGCATTTTTAACTAAATTGCAGTTGTTGTCCATTCCTGTGATCCTGGTGTTAATGAGATTAGTTATTTATTAATAAGTATTTGCAAAGTTACTTCTACAGTACAGCATGGAAGGCTCCGGGAAGACCTTATTGCAGCCTTTCAATACTTAAAGTGGGCTTATAAGAAAGATGGAGAGAGACTTTTTACCAAGGCCTGTAGTGACATGACAAGGGGCAATGGTTTTAAACTGAAAGACAGTAGGTTTAGATTGGACATAAGGAAGAAATACTTTACGATGAGGGTGGTGAAACACTGGCACAGGTTGCCCAGAGAAGCTGTGGATGCCCCATCAGGTCAGGTTGGACGGGGCTCTGAGCAACCTGATCTAGTGAGAGATGTCTCTGACCATGGCAGGGGGATTGGACTAGATGATCTTTAAAGGTCCCTTCCAACCCAAACCATTCCGTGATTCTATGACCTTGAATTGCCAATAATAGTGCAAACAGGGCACAGTCTGTAGTGTAAACTTAATCGGTGGAATCAGTAGATTTAAAGTGCAGTAGGTATCCAGAGACTGTTCCTATAGCACCCTGGTTGCCTAAACCGTCATTAAAGCTTCTATAGGTACTTGAGGTTCAGAGTGGATGTCTGAGACCTGAAACCAACCTTTTGCAGGAAGTCCACCTCTTTCTTTCTCCATATCTTTCTCTTGATATCTTGAATCTTGTCTGTGACAGGGAAGAGAGAGACTGGCATGGTTATTTATCCTCCTGCTCAGGTTTGGGGTCAGAGAACCATGAAGGAAGGGACCAAGTGTCACTATCTCTTTTCTGGGTCACTTCTGCCAAAGCCATGGATATCTCTGGGTTGGTAGGAAGAAAGAAAAAGTTTCCTTCTCCAAACTTGCATTTATGCCATTAACTGAGTCTTCCCTCTGGCTGAGCTCGTAGCTGCTGGCTTGGTGACTCCAGCCCAGAGACATCCACGGGCTGTGGCAGATGGTGGAAAGGTCCCTCCTGTACTGTGTGACAGTAAAGTGCTGCTGACTCAGGAGATCTTGGGGTTCCCGCTTTGCATAGCTGTAGCTTACCAAGACGCATATCTCATTTCAGAGGGAAACAATCTTTTTTGGGTCCTATTGATGATAAAATCCTCTTTTTCAAATGTTCTCCCCTCTTTTTTTCACAGATCTGGATGTTAAGAAGTGGGTATCTTTCCTTTAAAGAGAAACAAATCTTCTAGTGGGTTTTCCTTGCCTCTTGGAAGTTTTACTGTAGCATGTAGTCAGACCTGCTGCACCATGCTCACTTGGTCACCATCTCCAGGGCCAAGGTTCCCAGGACTGTTTCATAGAGGACGAAGGATAAGGCACTTCCATACATGCGATCTCTTAAATGGCAGGTCTGCGTGACAGTAAATGGCTAGGAAAGCTTAGGTCACTCATGGTGATAAAGTCACCATAGAGGTCGATGGGAAACGTACACTCCCATGCGAGGGAGCAAAGCTTGGATTAGCTCCCAGGAGATGCAGTACTTGGAGGCTGCAGTCGTCTCTTCCAGGGACAGATGCTGAGCACTTTGTATGAAACACTGCTGGTTCGTCCATGTTGCACAAAGGCTGAAGCTGGACTTCAGTGATCTTGGCAGTGCCGATAATAATTATAAAATGAAGAAAGCTACTCAAGAAATGCATGTTTTTATTAACCCATTGTCTCAAGTGGTGATGGGAGGAGGGAAATGGCCACCGTTGACCTGTAAATAGATGCGCGCCATCCATTTTATTGCGTTACTTTTATCACATCATGTTCCTTTAGCAGCCGCAGCAAAGGGTCACACAGAAAAAGCATTCAGGACACGCCGAGTTTATTGCTAAACTCTGTTTAATGTCATTTAGCAGCAGAATGGAGGAGGAGAGCAAGTACTGTGTGGTCGCCAGCTCTCTCCCTGTGCTATATACAGAACTGGAGAGATGTATCACATACTTTTATGACAGATGATCATCAGTTGCAAAACCACCTCATCTGTGCCCTGCACCCATTGATCTTCCCAAACCAAGTATTTCATTAATATTCCAGATCGGAAGGAACAAGGACTCCTCTTTGGAAGACAGATATTTTTTCTCCTTACTGCTCAAATGAGCTTTAGTTTTAAGCATAAAACATTCAAAGAAGAGTTTTGTACCAGTGGCAATTTTATGTCTTGTGATCCAGCGGGACATGCGAAGCATGCTACTGAGAGAAGGTGGTGCTGCACCTGCCTTGGAGATGTGCTGGATCACACTTGGTTGCATCTCAGCATTTTCCATAGTTACAAATGGCCGCATGAAATATGAATTTTGAAAAGTTTAGATCACTTTTAGAGTTTGTTAGATGAGTGTACCCGGGAACTATCAGCTTCTGTGACAGAACAAGCCAACACTAAACTAATTGTGATCTTAAAGTGTTGAATAAGTTGCAGGAGCACTTGCTAATATTTTTATGTAGGCACCAAAAAATCTTTGGCCTGGCTATCAGACATCCCCCGCTACACACCTGTATAGTCCCAGTGAAGAGTTAAAGTTGCCTGGAGGTGTCACGCTGAAATGGGGCCTTACGGATTGGAAATGCTGCGGATGGGGCTTTGCAAGGAGTCACCGTGGCTCTTCATCTCTGACCTCCGTGGTCGGCCATTGACCCGCAGCAGGGCTGCTGCTAGTCGTTGGTATGGAAAATCATGGTCGTAAAGCAGATGAGTGCAAATAAACCTTTCAGAGCAAGCCCTTCGCTGGTATCTGAAGGTTTAGGCCCTTGAAGATTTCTTCTTTCGTTTGCAGATGTGCTCAGCAAGCGCAGAGCTTATGTGTTATGTGGGGGGAGTGAGCCCTTGTGCACCCCCCACCTCTCCCTCTCCCCGGGCAGGACCCAGCAGCCCCAAGCATATGCAGAAGCCATCCTTGTTACGCACGCACGATCCTTTTGGGATGGCTCAGCCCAGCTGGCAGCACCAAAACCAGCATTGAGGAACAGCTGTAGGCACCAGGCTGCCAAACGCAGGGCGCAGCTGATGTGCCGGCTGATGCCTGCAAAACCCACACGCGTGAGGGCTGCAGTTTTCCTGCATCGCTGCTCTCCTCACACCCAAAATCGTTAAATCTGAACGGAGGGGCAAGTTCAGTTTTATATCCTTCATTGTCCGCGGCTACTTTTTAGACTGAGTGTTTGGGTTTTGGACTTTAAAAGAAAATATCTGAGAGTTCCTGAGGAGAAAAGGAACAAGATTTCCCTGAGAAGCAGATGTTTAATGCAGGTTAATCTATTAAATTCTAGATATGTTCCCCCCAACCCATGTGTCCCATTAAATCCATGCCTGGATTTAATGATCTGCAACATCTGAAGTGGAGGACAAGATGTCCTCTCTGAGTAAGGTGGCCTTTAGAGGGTGCAGGACTAGAACTGGACCACTTTGGAATAATTCAAGATGATTTGGAGTTTTTTTCTTTTTCTTTTCCTTTTTTTTTTTTTTTTTAAAATCCTTAAGAATTTAAGTGAGATTCTTGTGTTTTTAGAAAATCCAAGATTTGCCTGTGTAGTTTTTCATTCTCTGGTTGCAGAAAGAAAACTGAGGAGCTGCTTTTGCTCACAGGTACGGCAGCTCTCTTCACTGGTGCATCAAATTCCCAGTTTCAGGACTGGATTGGTATTTTAAGGATCATGAGTTTTGTTCCCCTTTATACTTTGTTAAATATACATCTTCCAGACTCTCCATGAAGCTTATCATCATGTCCCTGGGTATCTGGACAAGTATCTGAATACTGGTCCATCAAAACAGCAGAATTACCTCCATCTAGATGGAAAGCCTGGGCAGAAAATCGTACCGAGCTTTAAGGGACAGAGAAGGAACCAGGGCAGACCAGTTTTTTATTCCAGCTTAGGTCAATTCCCACAGCCTCTGGTGAGGTGGTTTATCCATCTGAGCCCCAGGAAAGCAGAAACTTGCAGTAGGGTTGGTGTCAAGAGCCTCTGCTGCTGGGATGCTGTGATTTACTGGGGGTTTCTGTTGAGGATGCGACTAGAACGTTACTTCCAGATAAGCTCGCAGCATACTTTTTGTCTGGTTAAGGCCTCTTCTTGCTGCTACAACAAATATTTGTTTATTCTCAGTGCCTTGGGGGTGCAGATATTTCCCCAGGCACTGTCAGAGGGGTTTTTCTTCTGCCTTTGGTTTTTCTTCCGCCTTTGGTTTTTCTTCCTTACTGAATTTTGCTCTGCAACACAATGTCACAAACACCTGATTAGCAACACTTAAAAACCGCCTGAAAATAATAATTGTGGCTTTTGTTGATGGATTTATATGCATTGCAAGACTCGCTGGACACATATCACAAAGTGGTTGTTCATCATTGCTGTAATCAGATGTGGCTGTTAGAAATTCTTGGTCTTTTCGGCACTTCACCCCCTGATGTTCAGATCTGCTGTATTTTTCCACATCAGTTTGATGTCTTCCATTTTATAGACATCTCTTTCATGTAGTGTCTCTACCAGACTTGCTCGATGAGCTGCAACTGTTAATCAGGAGATGTTTGCAAAGAAGGAAGAGGTAGGAGGTGGGGAGGTCACAGTTTGTTTCCATTCATATTTATTGTTTTTTTTTTAAAAAAGTCTTTTCTAAGGTGCTAGTTGGATAGTAGTAGCTGTCTGTCATGAATGATTAAGTCATGGAGTTATGATTAATTCATAATGACATCTAACAATGTGCATGTAAATATAGGTAACACACATAACTTATATTTATAACAAGCTTCTGGCAAGTATCGGTCCCTGCTTATGCCACGTATCAACCTGAAATGCAGCTGGAAATCGGGTCTCAGGAGCAAAAGGTGCTGGTTCCTCAGCTGAGAGCTGCCAAGGGCGCAGTGTCACCCTCCGGCTTGCAGACGGTGTGCCCGCTGTGGGGCAACTGTCCCTGCTCGCAGCATCATCTGGTCCTCGCCTGCCGGTGGCTTTGCCAGCTGTTGACTCCTGAACACGATCCTGCTGGATTCACTGCCTCGAGCCGAGCGGTTTTGAAACATGTTGTTGTCGGCGTGTTTTTCTCTGCAAAAACTCAGCCGTTCCCCAGAAACAAACTGGGAGAAACGCCCTGCTCATGTCAGGGAACATCCACCATCCAACACCTGCAACGTCTCCAGACCAAGGACGCTGGGGGTTCAGCAAAAACAATGATCTTTGGTGACATTGCTCTTCCCACTACCCGGGTATTGGGGGTCAGAGCTGGCAGCACGGAGAGCATCTCTCCTTGGTCTTGGTTGTCCTGCTGCCTGGACAACTAGAAGGAAGCGGGGCTCTTATCTTAATCTGGTCTTGGGATGACATGACAGACATCAGGGAATTACTTGCAGTTGCATTCTGCAGACACATTGGTCTACCGCAGACTTTGCTTGCTCAATGTTGCAAATAAAATATACGTCATATTTTACCCAGGCTGCATTTTACGCTTCCCATTGGACAGTCACGACTGATGTTGTCGTCCACAGTTGTGATTCAGAGACACCCGGTGTCCTGGCAGGCCCTCCCTGTCTCCAAAAGATAATGAAAGAAATACAACAGGTTTTTCTCGAAAACGTTTCTCTCTCCTGAGGCACAGTGTTTTCCTCCAGCACAATTTAAACTTGAATAACAAAGATGTCGATTGCTAAGCTAGTTCTACTTTGCTGTTTTTTCTGGTGGTGCTAAGGCAAAAGTGCTTTTAAGTGATAGCTGGAGCACCAGATGAATCGGGTTTGGCTTCCTACGGTGCATGAGAATGAAATGTTGATTTTGCAATAGCTGATGAAGTAAAACAAGCTCCAAACCACAACTACTCTGCCTGTGGGAACAGACGGGACAGTATTCAGCTTTGGATTTGTATTTTAAGAGATAAATGATGTTTCAGAGCTCAAGATAATGCTATCTGTGTGTACTAGTGGTAAGTTTTCAGGAAACTTCCCTAATTCATGTTGGTGAAGTGTGTCAAAATGCAAGATACTATTAGTTCTGAAATTCTTTATATAATCTATGAATAACAAAACGTATAACAGTGTGCAGACAGTCCAAATATTTGTGGAAAAAAATCCCTCTCTTTTGCTTTGAATAATTAATTTGGCATCCATGCCGGATTCAAAAGCTGCTTTCGCTAAAGCATATAAAGAGCAAGCAATCTCTCGTAGTGTGTGAGGCCCAAATCTGTTCACAGTCTTGCCAATATGACTCCAAAGTCATTGTGCTCAAATCAATGGAGTTAGTCAGGATTTGCCCCAGAGTGAATGAGAGAAGAATTTGACTCATTTTGTGTATGACAAAAGATTATTTCTCCAATTGTGGCTTGATAAAAACAAACAAGCGCTGATTGCAAAGGCCCATCTTCACGGTGGGTAAAGGATGGTCCTGATAAAACTATCACCGTAGTAAGTATTTAACTAGTGTGTTCGTAGAGAATCATTTTGGCAAACATAACCTGTAACAGTCAGCACAGACCCTTAAAAACTTCCAAGTATTTTGCATAAATGTCAAGGTACTCTTCAGGTGCTCCAAGACAAACATACGCTGAAGTGCTTCGGTAGGAGCCAGAGTGATTGGTGCTTTGCATGAATCAACATTAAGTGAATATTGAGAATAATCAGTGAATTCCCAACTGGAAATACGGTGAAGTGCAAACAACCATTACCTCTGCTGAGGTAAATGCATCCTGCTAAATGGATGCGTCTGAAGGTAGCTCTGATAGCCCCAGCTTCAAAGCAGTTTGTCTTGGTTCGGGTTTATAGTCAAGATGAAGACAGCATCTTGCCGCTTTCTTCCGCTGCTTTGGTGGAGGAGGGTTTAGTTCTTGCTCACCTTGTGCATGCGGCCCGGAGGTATGGGTTCGTGGATCTTTGAGGAAGCAGGTGGTGATGAGGGGGATGAGGTTTGTGATAGAACAGCTCAGAGAGGAGTAAAAGGCAGAGATACGGGAGGGTGGCGGCGCATTGCAGGCTGCCTCCAGGACACCGGTGCTTCTGTGCACGCTGGGATGTTTCACGTCTGCAGCCACTTCGGAGCTTTCACCCCCTCTTTTTCCCTGCCCATGCTCACAGCATGGCTCGGCTCTTGCTTCTCCTTTCTCTCCTTCTTACCCAAACTCTTTGATGACTCCTTGCTAGGTTTGCTGTCTTATTCCACCTATTTAATCGTTCTTGTGGCATAACCCTTAATTTTTTTCTACCAAGGGCCACTCTTGCTAGAAAACAGTTAGGCACTGTCATGAGCTCCAGCTCAGTTCTCCATACTCACCGTATAAGAACATGACCTGAAGGGATCTGCAGTCGCTGCCCTAATTGGTGCTAAGCAGTCCCATGTTGTTGGAGACAGAAAAAACTGAATTTATCAGCCAAAGCACTCTTCTGCCCTGAAGATATTCCTTCCTTGTGGAGCTAAAGGAATTTTGCACGCTCTTAGCTAGAGGATCTCAGTCTTCGCCTGTCAGTCTTTACGGATTTACAATAATTTTAGCAACCATTTTGAAGCAAGTGTTTCTCTACTCTGGCCATTGAATGGATTAATAGCATCAGCTCTTTCTGCAAGACAAGGAAATGGATATAAGTTCTTTCAGCGACACTGCAATGTAACCTGTTACTGATTTTATGCTGTCTGTATCTTGCGCTTGAAATGACCATTTCAGTTTATTTTCAGCAAAGAAACTAGTGTCTATTATTTCCTTCATTGAGCTTGCATACGCCCATGAAAAGCAGTAATGGGTTTGCAGTCCATAGCAAATCAGTTCTGTTTAGCTTGCTGAAACTGTCACTGGTTTCCGAAGTCTTCATGCCGGATAGCTGAACAGTGGAGTCAGCTGGGGATTCACATGAACCGAATTCCACTTGATTGAGATAGTATTTGGAACAAAAGAGTCTGTATCAGTGGCTGTATTAAAAGCTTTGTATTAACTCTGCCTAGCGCATTAGGAGAGAAGCAAGATGTGGAGGCTGGCCTGAAAGTCAAGCATTCCCATACTAACACTGTAGATTACTGTAACTTGGTAACGTTCTGGGCACTCAGAATAGACTTACCTTGACCTTGGGGGTGAGATTGTTTACCAGTTAAAAGCATCTAAATATAGGTGTCTTCCTGCGAGCAGTGGCCCATGCAGCAGGACAATGTTCAAACTGGGATCCAGTACTCTTCCTTTTGCTTTTGCAATGTCTCTTTGGGGCTCCTCTACCCATGGTGTGTGATGAACTCGGCCAACACTGGTAGGAAAAGCGTTAAGGAGTAGCACAGATGGTCAGGAGCATCTTAACACTGGCTTAATGGCAGCAGCTTGGGTGAAGAGGCATGGACATTTGGGGCATCCTGTCCATGTTTGAAGGGAGGCAGAAGACCAATGTCAATATTTGACACAGGGACATGGCAATGTTGTGGTTTGCACCTTATGTTTGACCAAGAAGGAAATGGGAGTATGACGGGCAGGTGCAAAACTACCCATGCAGAGGCTAAGAGATCTCTGCCAAAGTACATCTCGATGTATAAGACCAACAGGAATACATATAACGATCACATCATGGAAGCCAAAAGTTATTGCAAAGCTCTGAAGAAAGTTCATGTTTCAAGTCCTGCTGACCAAGATGGGGAAAACTAGAAGCTCTTGAGGTGTGCAGCTGGTAAACTATTGCAGTGTCTCCTTAGGACTGGTCTCTCAGCTGACTCTGTGGAGGAGATGTCAATGGGGTTGAACCAGCCCTCCCACACTCCACTATGAGAGCAGATCTTTTAAAGGTTCCCCACTATAACTCTCAACGATGTCAGACAGCTAAAAGCAGAGCTGCTACATACTGATATCCCATAAATTAGTAAGGGAAGAGGGAGACTTTATGGATGCATTTGGAAACTTCAAGGGTAATCATAAAATCCCTGTGGATGCTCTTTTTATTTTCATTCAGTAATTGCTTCCACTGAGGAGGAGTCTAAATAGTAAGATACAGCCAAATCTGGAGTGATATACCAAAACCTCATTCTATCCTGAAAAACTTTGCTATAATTTGTCTTTAGCTGTTGGACTGAGCGACAGCCCTGAAAGAAATCTTGAACTGACTATGTGCATCAGTGTCAAAGGATGGGAAAATAGCAATCTTTGTATTTCATTACTTTGCAAAGAAATATTGCAGATTTGTTGTAGGTTGGTGGTTGTTTTTTTTTTTTTTACCCTTCCATTTGACAATATAAACTGGATGGATTATCTTTTTTTTTCAACTTTGCGTGATAATAGGCGTATATTCCGTGTGAAACTGATGCAGGTGGAAGATAAGAAAAGCGAACAAACAGGCGGCCAAACGTATTTACACACCGCCCCTGTTAAAAATGAGTTGGGAGATTCTGGAGAATGGGTAGATATTTTCTGCCAGTGGAGGGGTTTTAAGGGCTGGCATCTTTGCACCATTGAGGCAAATCTTTGGTGAGCATTAACGCCCATGATCCTGAGAATATTTACAGCAGTGATGGAGGTGGATTCTCAGTAGGCAATTCAGACCTCTTGAGTGGTGGAGAGGGGTTTGAAAAATGGGGACTCAAAATGAGGAGAAGATTGGAAATCCCATGAGAGCATCTAAAAAGAAAGGAAGAAACTTGGTGGGAAGGGAAGACTTAGCCTGGATGATGAAACAGATATGATACTTGAGATATTTAATTTCTGTATTTTCTTAATCTTCCCCTTCACAGCTGGGGCACTGAAGTAGCAAAATTGATCTTTCTAGCCCAGATTCCACCCTTGGTTAGAAGTGTGACTTCCACTGAAATCCAGTTTCAAGTTTTTCAGCTAATTCGGCTTTATTGTCCCAAATCACAAATGCTTGGGATTTGCTAAGGTTGGACATGTTCTCTGAAAGCCAGAATATCCAGTTATTTGGGAGCAAACTCCTGGGATGGTTAAGAAATGTCACTAGTCTACAGTTCTTGTTGTCTTATATCACGGTGTC
>NW_009214752.1:0-10917 GCF_000690835.1 Fulmarus glacialis
GCTCCCTGCCGGGAGGAAGCGGGGGGGACAGTTAGGTCAGGTGAAGGGAGACGCAGGACGGACGGATCCCCTTCGAAGAGGTTAGGTGTGCAGCTTCGTGAAGGGATTGCTGCAGTAACGTGACTGGGAAGGTGCTTTTACTTCTCGGTTTGCAAACAGCAGATCCTGTTACTCCCCAAGACAATAGAATAGGAAATCCACTTTATGCTAGGCAATTTCGTATGAAGTAACCTATAAATCAAGAGCATTTTCGCCTTAGAAAAGGGTGTCACCACCTTGCTGTGTTGCTGACTTTTATTTTCAGGCAGAGGAAGGGGAGAAAGCTTGGTCTGCGTTACTGTTTGTGTGGACTCACGGTAAAGAAGTGCTTAGAGAAATGATAAGCCTTGGAGGAAACTGATTTGTTGCCTGGCTTTCTTGTCTCCCTTTTTTCCCTGAACTCGCCCATATACCGCACTGTTTTCTGACATACACAGAATAACATACGTTATAAATTCGCAGCCCCGCGGTGATGGGGTAGAACCGTGAATCTGGCAATACGTTGTGCTTTCCCTAGGCAAGCCAGCCATTTTCTCTACATTCGGTGCAACTCTGGGTCAGCGTTTCTGTCGGTATGCTCTCAAGTGTCCTTGCTGTGCTCTTTGCAGCATCACTTATCTGCAAAAAGGATGTTACTAGTAGACAGAAGCAAGGGGAGGGAAGATGTATTGTGGTGTCCTGAGGGTCACATAACCAAAGTCATCCAAATATAGGTTATTTGGGAAGTGTCTCCATTTTTGGACTTTATACCGCTTGAACCTCGGGAACTGTTTAGTAGTAAGAAGTACTTGCGGTTTTCAGCACTAATGAAAATCTGCAATCCTGACACATCAGAGAGAGCACCTCTGACATCTAACATAGCTGAAATGCAGTTTTTGCAGGATCTGATCTGGCTATCCCCTCATAGCATGTTATGTAATACTGAACTGATCGATCGTTCCAGCTATAAAATAGTTCTTTTCCTTTACTGTTGTATTATTAGAAAGTACATAGGTCTTGGATCCAATTTAATGTACTGTGGAATTAATTATACACTCATTAAGCATCTTACGGTGTGTTTAATAAAATGCAAAATCATCAGCAAGTCTCTAGAACGCTTTTGTTTGAAAATAATGTAGCTTGTCTGCACTAAAAGATCTTGTAGATGCCTATCCGGTGGTGCTGCAGTTGTATTGCAAGTCTGGACTTTTGTGTTTTTATCAAATTAACAGCTTTCAAGCTGTAAGCTTCAGAGTCCTACTGCATCGATTGCCATACCATTACTACTTTTAAAACAGTTCTAGTTTTACTGGATGGACAAAAAGGAGAATGCACGGAAAGAATGTTTTCCATACAAAATGCATGATATGGCCAAGATACATTTTGATGGTGTATGTGTTGTGTGCCAAAGCCACGAACGGTGGTGAACCAAAGGCTCTGTAGCAAGTGGCAAAAAAAAAAGGTTTTCTAGTTTCAAGTTTTCATAGAAAAACATAAAGTAAGTATTCTAGAGGGCAAACCTCTTTTTCAACCTTCATACCATTCTGTAACTCTTTTGAAAGCAGGCAGGGTGTGTATGTAATGAAGTCCAGCTTCAGTCTGTTTCAGAAGGATTTTGGAGAAGGAGAAATAAAAGTTTCAATGATTTTTACAGTAAGCCTCGCCCACCTAGCCAAAGTAGCTTTTTAGTTTTTAGAGTATCAGGATTGATGCTTCAGTAGCAACGATAGAAGCATCAGTGCATCTCAAGTCCTACTAAAGCGCCTGTTCATATCATCTTCCTAAATTAAATTAATGTTGGCTTTCATTTTATCTGGCTTGGGTGAGGGGCACAGAGGCTCATCATTTATAGCTTTTTCCCTCTCACCTCAAGCCATATAAAATATTCAAGTTATGTGTAGGTGAGGTGTACAAGACATACCTTGGAAAGATGTTCAGTCTGGTCTATTTAATATTTTTTGCAATAAATTGTACTCAATGATCTTAAAGGTCTTTTCTAACCTTAATGATTCTAAGTCAGTTGAAAAACCAAATATTTATGAAAATTTCCGATATTAAATTAGCAAGTCAGAAGTGCTGCTGAATTCTAAGAGAATGAATCTCTTCACAGTTTTTAATTTACAACACTTGAGATAATAGATTTTCTCTGATACTTCTTCCCAGATACGTTTGTTAGAGAAATCACTTTCTTTTTTTGGGAAAAAATACTGTTAGAGATTTAGTGCATGAGAGCGGATAACAAATGATGTAAAATTTAGTGACTTGGCTGTCATTTCACACTGTAGTTTTTTAACACAACTTATGCTATCATGCCCACAAGATGGAAATTGATACTTTTTTGTTAAAACCAAGTACAGAGTTGAATGTTGCACTTACTTTCCGTTAGGAAGGAATCGGAGACAGGCAATGCATATGTTACAACCCAGATTAATTCCTGCAAATGTCCTTTGGCCCTATTGTGCCTGCATTTAAGATATACTGCATTAAATTTCCGGGCAGCCCCTTGGCAGAAAGGCTTTGACGTAGTTATTCAACACACTAGTAGAAAATACAGAATGTAGCTACCGATTGGGGATTTGCAGCAATGGGGAAAGGATTTAGAAACAAGAATGAAAGAGCTTGATATGCAAGATTAATATCACTTCCCCAGTTTAAACGATCTCCATCTATCTCAAGGTATAAATTTTCATGAAGGAAAAGCATCGTCAGTGACCTAGCGAGACACAAAGTGAAATAAAAATGAGCAGCATGAGGCACCAGTTAGAAGGGAATGTTTTTTAGTGGGATAATCTGTTAATCTGTGGAATAATTGTGATATTTCTTTTGATGACGGAAGGGTTTGCTGCTTTTCCTTCTCCTCCTCAAGAGCTATGAAAAACTGTTACGGTGACCTACTGTTTGCTCTCTGTAACTGAGCCTGTATAATTCAGCTCTGTTGTCCGAGCTAGAAATAATTTTAGAGCGATTAGATTCTCTTGTCACTGGAGGCCTTTAAACCTGTCACGACCACATGAAAATTACTGTTGATGATTGAGAAACATGCTCCTGATTTGTCCCTTGGAACTAGAATAACCCCAAACCCAGCAAAACTCTGAAGAAATGACCCACATACCTCACATTTAGAGCCACGAGCTCTAAAATCTCTTTATACCGGAGAACTCCCAAATGGGGAGGCTGTGCCCAGAAACCACTGAATTGTGAGAGATTGTGTTTACTTTTAATCACCGCTACTAGCAGGACCCTTGCCGTGATTTAAAAGTAAGAAGTACTGCTTGCATACGCCTACATTACCTATGCTGAGGCAGTTCTCCTGCTGTGTTCCTAGGCATTGCGGTTAAATGAGACTGTTGTGTTTCCAGGTCCCTGTGAGAAATAATGCATCAGTGTAGCTGCAAGGAACAAAGTTTCATGGTTTTCTGTTTCTCCCACAGCCTTCAATATTTCACAGCAGCGGCAGCCCTCAAAAAAGGGCTGGTCGTCCTGTTGCCTTTGATGTATCCTGTCATGTTTGTCAGATCTCTCCTTTTTGTGACTAATTTCTAAACGGTTGTTCTACGTGGTATTTGTGAGAATCGGGGACATTAACCTTGTTTTTTTACACAGGGAACAAAGATACCCAGATTGACAGTAATGTATCTGATGACCTCCGGGAACTGTGTGTTATCTTATGAGCAGAGCGGCCTTTTTTTTTTTCTTAATCTGTTCCTTTTCTTTGTTATGTCTGCGAGTTCAGCGCCATGGTTGTGTCCTGCTTCCCTTTATATTCTAACTGAATTTCCCATTGTCAGTATCAAATTTTTGATCGTCTTCTTACCCGTAGCTTTGACACCAGCTTCCCTGGATCTCTGTTTGCCTAGGTATATTGTACTTGCTCTGGAAAGGCCCGTGTGGCAGGAGACGGGGAGCTCTGCCACTGCATCAGATCGCAGGCGTACTTTTTGTGGTAAAGATGATTAAGAATTCAAACTGGTATTCACCAAAATTGCTTCACCCAAGAGCACTGAGCCACTCCGCTGCCGTGTCTGTATCTGTTTCCGCTTGATAGCGGTTAAACTGTGCTCTGCTGGAGCGATGAGCTGGGCACGCTTGCTCTTTCCTCTAGGCCACCTCGTTTCTCCCTTCTTTCTCTCATTAGTCTTCAGACATATCCAGCAGGTGTTGTGTTTTCCCTCCCCGCTTTGCCGTGGTGACTGCCGATGTCTAGAAGGTCCTCTCGGGACCACTTGTTCTGTTACTCGCTGGCCCTAACAGTCGCTCGAGGCGGTTCCTACCCCTTCTTCGCTCTGAGCTTTATGTTTACCCGTGGGTGAGTCTGCCAAAGTCTTCCCACATCCCAGAGCTCTAGCAGAGAGAAAATGGGCTTTTCTCTTTGCTTTCCTGTCAGTTTTCACCCGCTGGTACTATGATTTATCACCAAAATGAATAGTAGGATCGGTTTGAGAGCAGGAATTGTTGATCTTCCACAGTGTTGATGAAGAGAAGGGGAAGGTGTGTAGAGGGGAGGAATAACAAGGCAGGTGGCACTCGTGGGGAGGCAGGCTGAGTGTTTCTAAGACGAGGCAAAACAGATGTGAGGCTCCGAGTACCAGTTCTGTGGTGCTACAAGTAAACTGGATTATTTCAAATAAACTGGATTATTTCAAATACTTCTCTCTATTTTCCAGTTCTCATTATCCTGAGCAATGTTTCAGTGTTTCCACGCTGGTTGTGAGTGTCCCCCTTTTCTGCCTTATAAATGGCTGGAATGTTGGGATCCCGGCGAGCCTGGCGTTTGTCCCTGTGTGGCCCGTCTCCAGCAAAGAGCGTTGAATGTGCCTGTATTTGGTGGTGGTGCTGCCATGAGCGATGTCGCCTGTTAAATGAGTAGGTGAATAGCTTGAAACCTATGTGAGAGGAGAAGCCGTCAGTCATTGGTGTGCTCCTCGCTGTTTGCCTGCGGTGTGTCTTTTCTACCTGCTGTCCTCTTGTACAAGTCTTTTCTCTGAGCTCCTGGCTCGGAGCTGCTTACCGTGGCTGGGGCAGGCGTCGTGGCAAGGGAGAGCACTGAATAATTTAGCAGTTGCAGCTGCATCGAGCAGTTCTCTCAATTTAAATGTCATATGCTTTGTTGTTTTCTTGTTAATTTTTTATGGCTGTACACTTGCAGTGTTTGGCTTTTGGAAAAAACCCTGCTGGTGCCCGCGTTATGGGAACTGTGGCCTGCTTCTCAAACGGGAACTGGGCGGAGGGCTGGGAATGGAAGCATCTCTTGGGTGCTGGGGTCTAGGCTGCGCTCAAAAGCAGCGAGAAATTTTCTCAGTTCAAAACTTGAGCCAAAAGCAGTTCTGGTTTGGAAAAGAGTGTACTTCCATAGCGGTTGCAGAAGGTGAGGCTAATTCACTTCGGGGGCATTGTGTAGATTTTGAGGTTTTGGGTTGCCTCCCCCCCAATCCCGCCCCCCTCCACCTTGCAAAGTGTATGAGCAGCTGCTGCTGGAGTTTTGAGGATGGACAAAAAGCTGATGAGGTAGAAATAGATGAGAAGGCTCTTGTGATGGGGAAAAAAAGGACGGACTTGAAAAGAGTGAAGGGCAGAGAGCAAAGCTCCTGTGTTACTGTTCTTTCATGCAAATCTCTAGAGATTATTTTTAAATAAAAGATGAATTTAAATTCGGACAGTGGAGAGCAGGAGAACTGGCTGGGTTGACAGAGGGTGGTTTATGCTGGAGTTTATGTTCTGTGAGAAGGTGGTGGGTGGTGCTCTGCGTGTCCTGCACTATGAGGAGCTGCAGGGAGGATCACGAGAGAGGTGTTTCAGGCAGGTCCTTAACCTAAATTGAAGTGTGCAAAATCAACTGGGGCTGAGGCTAAAATCTGTCATCTCCTTCCTATTAGCAGGTAGAGTACTGTAAAAGTGTGTGCTTCTCCTGCGTTAGTTTATTGTTGATGGTTTTCACCAAGAGTGTAGTAGAATAAAATGGATAACAATATTCACATACTGTTCTGTCTCACACGCTTATCTCTCATGGCTCATTCAAGGCCTTGGTCTTGATTTTTCTTTTTTTTTTTTTCTTTTTTCTTTTTTTTCCTTTTATTCTTTTTCTTTTTTTCCCTCTTTTTTTTCCCCTTTTTTCTTTTTTTTTCCCCTTTTTTCTTTTTTTTTCCCCTTTTTTCTTTTTTTCCCCTTTTTTCTTTTTTTTCCCCTTTTTTTTTTTTTCCCCTTTTTTTTTTTTTTTTTTTCTTTTTTTTTTTTCTTTGAACAATTAGTAGATGAATGTCCCAGCCGCATGGTTTTCAAATATCTGCTGGTGGGTGCAGCTGTGCTTCTGTGGGGCAGGTACTGCTGGGACCACTCCTTTGCGTTTGCTGCTGCCTCCAAGTTCCCGTTAGGATTGCGCATTTGCGTTGGCGCACTTTTGCGCGTCCTTTTTGCGCAAGGCTGAAGGAGCCGCTGCAGCGGATGTCTGTGGAAGCATCCTGTGTGCGTACCTGGATAAGCGGATTTTGTCAGCTGCCGTTGGTACTCAGCTCTCCGTGAGCTGATATTTGTAGCATTCGTGGATAAGGAAAATCTCACCGACCGGGAGGCGTTCAACGTGTTGGAGATACTACGCTGTCACCCGGCTCGGGGGCCCGCGGGTGCCAGGAGGGCTGTGTTTCAAGCGCTGGCTCCAGGCAGTCCTTGTGCCTGGGTGAAGCTTGTTTGCGGTGTGGGCAGCGCTGGGAGCTTTGGTGGTGGAGCGGAGGGGGTGGAGCGCTGCAGCTGCTCTATAAATAGACCCGACGGGCTAAGATCGAGGGACTAAAGATTGGGTTGCTATGGAGATTGATCTGAATCAGATTACCTGTGGGTCTGTTTTCACAGCTTGTGCATGCGTGGCGACTGCGTGGTCTTGCATGTGCAGCAGGCTGCTTTAGCCAAGCATTTGGGGAGAGAGGAGGCAACGCTGAAGGGCCAGCATGTGGCAAGGACGGGGAAACCTGTCACTATAGCGACTGAGAACCTGAAGCAGTCCAGCTTCACTCTGGGATGCTGCAAAAAGGTTCCCGTCTGTGTGGCATGATACTTCTATTTGTGAACTAATTCTGGTCATGTTCAGTCTATTTGTTAGCATCCCTGTCCATGCTACCTCCATTTTGCTCTGGAAGACTGATGTGGAGGCCAAAGATGTTTGGCTGTGTCAGTACTGTTTTCAGAAGGCAAAGAGATAATATCATTCTGTAGTAGGAAAGGAAGAAATCTTTAAATTATTATCATGCTTCAGAAGGACTTCCAAGGGTGTCTTGTTGTATTACCAAAAGCTGTTTTCACGATTCATTCTCTAATTTTCTTTAATCTGATTTATTCTGTCCTTTCCCTCGAGCTTTATGGATAGATGGAAAGTGGAAACAGTTGGGATGCATCTGCTGTTTTATCTGTAAGGAACTCTTACTGACTCAAGTGATGCATGTGCTCCAGGCAGGATGCTTTTAGAATGTGCCTGCAGTCCTGTTCTCTGCTGGGTGATTTCTTATGCTTGGAACTATCCCTAGGCGTTTCGCAGAACCACACCTATATTATAGACTAACCATACTAGATAAATATGCCATTGTCTGTTTTAGGCATGCTTGCAATGCTTTGAAAATGCCTTCCCTTTTTTTTTTTTTTTTTTTTTTTCCCCCCTTCGCCAAAGTGCTGGTATCTTTTTAGCAGTCACAGCATTGGCATGCACTGCTGCCTTGCCAAGGTAGATGGTAACACACAAAGCAGCTGCACCAGTATAGCAAGTCCATCCAGGTCTGACTTTAGAAATTGTTCCATGTTCTGTCAGGCTCTGGAGAAGGGGAGGTGTTCTCAACTCATCTGCGCTGTCATCTGTGTTTCTTGTGTTAGTAGAACCACTATAGTATCTGGATAATAGGGATAATGGGCTTCCTAGAATGTTGCGTATTTTTAAGTATAAAACTGCTAGCAATGTTTAATGTTCATATAGCTGTTAAGCAGAGAAAGTGTAAAATGGCTCATGTGAAATGGGGACTGCTTGTCTGCTTCTTTAAAAGCTTAGTACAAGCAAAAATAGTATGTGCTATACCAGAGATAATGGCTGGAATGACTTGAAACAGACTTGGAAGAAGTAACCAAAATGGTAATGTTTCCATAAAGATTATTAAAATGTCCAAAGACAGGTCAAAGCTACCATGAGTAGTTAATATTGTGCTTCAAACTGTGTTGATTCCAGTTCTACAGTGAGTTAAGTCGGGTTCCTGGCCACGCAGGTGAAGCTGGCTGGTCCTGAGGTACTTGCACCTATTTCTCATAGCTCAGCAGATAGCTGTCTCAGCGTACTCAAGGTGTGTAATGTGAGAAGAGGAAACATAAATCAACCAAAAAGTGGGCATTGAAACTCCTGACCCTATTTGTGTTTGTTTCAGCTTTCAGTTTAGTCCGATTAGTAGGGATTTTGAGTTCACAGTAAACAATGCACTAAGGTCAGGCATAGTAGCGATAGATCTGAACTGAGTACAGACTGTCTTGGCTGAGAATAAATAGACATTCAAGATGTTCCAAGGACATTTTAGAACTGAAAATTTAGTTCCTTTTGGACATGGCTGGAAATCTGGTCTTTCGCAAGGTGAGATTTCAGTGAACCAGAATTCATGTGGCTTCTGTCCTGTAGTTCTTGCTGTCTCCTTCACGACTTCCTCTTTTTTCTCTTAGAAATTAATGTCCCACTGTATGCTTTTCACTCAAGTCAGTTAGTAAACTGAGTTGTATGACCCTGATTTATATACTTAAGGTATCCATGCACTGGTGAACTGTGCGGTATGATCCTTGTACCAGATAAAAGCTGGAAATAATGGAAGGAGAGGCCTTTCTGGTACCATCCTAAACTATGGAAGAGTTGCAAGGAAAGCAGGGCTTAACATCTGCCTGTTGGAAAATAATCTGTTTTCTTCATACCATTTTTTCAAGCAATGATTTAACTAGCTGCTGACTGTCATAGAGTTGAGTGTAAGGCTGGCCTGTCAAAGCTGGAAGCTTCTGTGTGAAAAAAACGACTGTAAGGGAGCTAAGTTGGGTTAACAGTTTGTTGCGTTCAAGTTACTCTTTGACTAAACGTCTTTGTTCCTCTAGCTTTGCGTCTAGAAAGAAAAGACACTTTTAAAAAGACTGAAGACTCCAAGGGGTAGATGAGACAGGGGTGCTGCACAGTTCGTGTCTCTCGGGACTAATGCTCGATATCGGTCTGACACAGGTGGCTCTAAACTGATAAAAAGTCTGCTGCAGTTCTTTCACGCTACCATATCTGTTCTGTGGTGTGGTGCTTTTCACGAGAGAGTGTGTGTGTTTATATCGACTTTTATTTCTGGGAGGCCTTTAAATTGCAGAATATCGTGCAGATTGTCCTCTAAGAAGTCGTGCTACAACCTAAAACGTGGGTGTTTGGGGAATTTTGAAACGTAGAGTAGTGCCAGTAATAGAAGCGTTGTTTTGAACACTTTTTTGTCTTGAGTTACTGGTAGGCTGTGGGTTAGTGCTGGCTCTGGCCTTTGTCTTTGCATCTAGGCTACTGTGCCAATTCCTACTAGTTCGTGAGTATTGCTGACAGCTGCTACCCACTACTACGTGGGTAGTGTTAGTTCTCACCAACCTGTTCACCATCCATATGAGTGCTTATTTAAATTATGGTGTTCTCTGATACGTGATATGTTTGTGCA
This sequence comes from Fulmarus glacialis, assembly GCF_000690835.1. NCBI lineage: Eukaryota > Metazoa > Chordata > Aves > Procellariiformes > Procellariidae > Fulmarus > Fulmarus glacialis. The sequence continues at coordinate 9,696 of NW_009214752.1, forward strand.
GTATGTTTCTGTGGTGGCGTTCACTTCTTTATTTTTCTCCTTTTCTTGAGTTGAAGTTATAGGAAGTTTCTTCTCAAGCGCTGCTTGAGGATTCAGCCTTCAAAGGGCTGGTTCCAAGATTTCTGCAAAGAGAAAGCACACTGCAGAAGACCTTTTCAGAAAAAGCAACCTAGAGTTAAAGCAGCTTGAGAGAGAGAAGAGACCATCAATGTCAAAACCTGTAACATCTCAGAGTCAAGATAATCTCTCAGTTCAGGTCCAAATGCCAACATGAAAGAGAAGAAATGGAATTATCTCTCAGTTGTTTGATCTCTTTCTGTTCTAATGTACTTAGTGTGTAAAATCTAGGAGCTAGAGGAAGGATGATAGCAAATCTCTGAGAAAGAAACTACTTTACCTCTTTATTGCCCGTAGAGAAGCTGTCATCTGTAGTTCTGTGATCGTATTATGTTCCATCAAATTTTCCAGATTCTCTTAGCTGCTCGCTCCTACCTTTTCTTTGTGCCTGCACAAGCATTTGTGTGGCCACTTGGTGAACCAAGTCATAGAAATAACCTAGTAAAAACAAAAGTGGCAAGGGAGGAGAAGGAAGGGTGTTAGTTTTAGTCCATATCAATTCCACAATCTGGTTCACCATGTAACTGCATGAGGACTTCTACCAGCACAGAGGAGGGAATGACGCTGGCCTGAAAGCAAGCTTTTGGCACGTAGGGAGAGAGAGGCAGGACTGTAATGCCTGTTTGTGTTGATTTATACAGATCATCAACTGTGGTGTCTGATTCCAACCAGTAGGAAGGTCGGTTCCAGCAAATATTGATCTAATGCTCTTTAATTGCTGTCATCAGCCATTACTAGATCTCTGAAGAAGCAAGAGATTGAATAGGAAAAGGCAAAAAATCTGAACTTGATTCTAATTCTTCTACCTCTTGCTCCAATCCAACAAAACTTCATCTTTCAAAAGAAAGCCTTTGTCCTCTGTCCTGGTTCCGGCTGGGACAGAGTTAACTTTCTTCCCAGTAGCTGGAGGGTGCTGTGTTTTGGGTTTGGTATGAGAGGAGCGTTGACGGCCCATTGATGCTTTGGTTGTTGCTGGGTGGTGCTTGCACCGGGGACTTTTTGGCCTCCCATGCTCTGCCAAGTGCAGGGGAAGCTGCGGGGGGAGCACAGGCGGGGCGGTTGACCCAGCTGGCCAATGGGGTATTCTATACCATGTGATGTCATG